>NW_005434655.1:0-30000 GCF_000315625.1 Guillardia theta CCMP2712 | reverse complement strand
AGGAGGTTGAGTCTCGTTGCCATCTCCCTGTCTCGCTCCATCAGCGCCAGTCGCTCTGGCGAGGTCGTTGAAAGACATGTTCTCAACGTTGATGATGTTGCGGACTACCTGGCTCATCATTCTCCGCATGTTGTTCACTTCCTCCACGCTCGGCTGCCCTCGCCCTCCTCCCTGCGGGAAATGCTCCTGCGGCGCTCCGAACTGCTGGATGGTAACCCGCGCAAAGCCCTGGGGCACTGCACCGGAGGCGGAGAAGGAAGGAGCGGTGAAAGGGAAGGCGGAGGAGGAGGAGGAGGAGGAGGCTGCCTGGGGATTTGATGGCATTGATCCTTGTGCCGACGTTCCCGACTGAGGAGGAGGAGGAGGAGGCTGCTGAGCTCGTTGCATGGCTGCCATGAGCGCCTGAGGAATAGCTACTGCGATGTTGGGGGGCAGCTGGAAGGGAGCAGGCGCTGGCATCTGCTGGGGTTGGTGACTGTGCTGGGGCTGCTGCTGGGGCTGCCGTTCCTGCTGGAAAGGTAGCTGGGAGCCCTGCTGTCCAGCATGATGAGGTTGGCTAGCTGGTGGCTGGGATGCATCAGAGTCCGGCTGTTCACTTGCAGGTGAGAAACGTAACGAGCAGTTGGCATGCGCGCTTACCACCGGCGCTGCTGTCCCCTCCCCTTCCTGCCTGCTGCCGCTAGCCTGCCAGCCTGTCACGGCTGAAAGTACAAGGAGAGGAGAGAAGGGGGAGAGGAAGAGAGAAGGAGGAGGAGAGGAGGAGGAGAGGAGGAGGAGAGGAGGAGAGGAGGAGGAGAAAACTTACCTGACTCCTTCCCTGGTTCATCCGCGTGGCGACGCTGCCCAGCAAGGAGTTGACAAACTGCAGGACTTGACCGGCTGACGCGTTTCGCCCGTCCGCTGCTCTCACCCCCTGACCTGCAAACCCCCCGGCACGGAAGCTGAAGGAAGGAGGAGGAGGAGGAGGAGGCAGCGGCGAAGGCCTCGGCCCGCCCCCAGCAGACGATGAACCATCCTCCTCTCTCCTCTCGTTCTGGGGAGTCGGGTGACTCCCGTCCCCTCTTTGAGCCTCATGGCCCGCATGCTGCTCACCCTGCCATTCTTCCTCTTCTCCTCGCCGCAATTCGTTCTGAGCTTGAGAGCGAGCTTGCTCGACCCTCTGGTAGGCAGGGGGATGAAAGACCTCCCTGGCGGTCTGGTCGATGCTTCCACTCGCAGGTTCTTCACCGAACATCAAGTTGGAGATGAGAGGAGAAAGGTCAGACAGTAACATCCCCAAGTCTCGGAGAGCAGGAGCAAGGTGATACGCCAGCCCCTCAGCCTCGTCTCGCTCTCTTCCTCGCAGCCGCTCCTCATCCCTCACAAGCCCCTCCAGCCTTGCAAGCTGACGAGAAAATTGCTCCATCGATCTTCCTGTTATCCCGATGACTTCTGACAACTTAGACAACCTGCAAGCCTGTCAGCTTTGACGAGGAGCAGGAGAACAGGGGCAGGAGAACAGGAAAACCGGGAGGGAGGAGGGGGACCGAGGAGAACAGAAGGAGGAGGAGGAGAGGGAGGGAGCAGAAAAAAGAGGGGGGGTGGGGGGGCTTTACTCCGTGCTGGAGGAGGCGGTTCGATCAGGTTGACGGCGAACTTGACGAGTCACTCCCGCGTTGTTCGTCTCGATCAAGAACCTGGGCTGCATGCGGGTGAACGTGTGCCCGCTGACATGTCGGTTTCCTGTCCGCTGAAAGCTGCGACTTGACTCACAACATGCAAGAGTAACAAAGAAGAGAGAGGGAAGCATCAGGAGAGGGGGATGAGGTGAGCTGGGAAAGGGAGAATGAACAAAATCTTACTCTTGATAGCAAACGTCGCAGAGGTCAAAGTCCTGTGAGTGCCAACATAAGCTCCTATCCCTCCCCTCCATCATCATCATCATCATCATCATCATCATCATCATCATCATCATCATCATCATCATCATCATCATCATCATCATCATCATCATCATCTCTACCACTTCTACCTCCTCAACCTTACAAATCATCATCATCTACTTCACTCTTTAGATCATCATCATCACCACCACCACTGATCATCATCATCACCTCTACTGTAGATCATCATCATCACCACCACCACTGATCATCATCATCACCTCTACTGTAGATCATCATCATCACCACCACCACTGATCATCATCATCACCTCTACTGTAGATCATCATCATCATCATCATCACTGATCATCATCATCACCTCTACTGTAGATCATCATCATCATCATCATCACTGATCATCATCATCACCTCTACTGTAGATCATCATCATCATCACTGATCATCATCATCACCTCTACTGTAGATCATCATCATCACCTCTACTGTAGATCATCATCATCATCATCATCACTGATCATCATCATCACCTCTACTGTAGATCATCATCATCATCATCACCACCACCACCACCACCACCGACCACGACGAAAGAGCAAAATCAAGATTGAGCATCTCACCGGGCAGTTAGAGCACTTCCAGCGAGGACCGATGAACGGGCTCATCCCACAGCCGTCGCACGTTACATGGTCGTGCATCTCCTGCACTTGACCTCCGGGCCCCTGCTGGGCCGAGTTGTCTTGGAGCAGCCCGCGCTCTTGGCGGATGCTGTACTGGGAGGCAAGGGTGTCTACGGAGACTTGAAACTCCGTGAGGTGCTGCAGGAAAACTCTCTGCGGCATCGCTCTCAGTCGGCTTCCGGGAGAGACACGCTATCACCATCGAGTTCAGCCTTGACTCGATCGTATGCGGCTGCCGGGCCCGAAAGCCTTGGAGGGCGTTTTGAAGGTTCAAGTCTCCGATCACCTTGAGCATGCAGTGAGGGCCGCAGCTGCGGTCGCATGCGCCTGACCTGCTGCAGAACTTGATGGATCGTCCCGGGATTCAGCGCCGCGTTGTCTCCTGATACTGTGATGCCTCCCATGATCACACCCGGCCCGGCCTGAATGCCCCCGGGCAACGGGATCCCTGGGATGCCATGGAACCCTTGGAATCCTCCTGGCATCTGCGACATGGCGGGTCAGGAGGTGGAGGAGGAGGACGAGGAGGAGGACGAGGAGGGGAGAGTGAAAAGGATGGCTAGCAGGAGGCTGCCTGAGCTCGCTCACAGACCTCCTGCTGTCGGTCGGATGCGGAATGCCCTTCGTCTCTCGCCGCTTGCTCTCCTGGGTCCGAGGAGGCCGGTGCCCTGGTGACGACATGCACAGTCGATCCCCCATCGAGCAGCCCCTTGTACTCGCTGACAGAGGAGTTGTCTTTCAGCACCTGCAAGGATATCAGCCAGGCCCGCTGCTTCCTCTCGCTACACCTTTCCACGGAAGATTATCCGCTGCGTGTCAGCCGAGATGCCTGTAGATTCAGCGACCTTTTCTTTCAATTCCGAGATGAGCGTTTCCTTGGAGACGGAGTAGCTGTAAACCTGCCCATTGAGCGTCTTGACCTGTCCAACATCACAAGTTTGAGGTGTTCACATCGCATCCAGACGACAACTTCACCTTGATCTCGTGTGTGTTGCCTGAGCTCTGGTTGTCTCCCGCGCTCGCCTCCATGCTCCAAGAGGTTGTATTGATCTGCTGATGAAGGATCTTATCGAACGAAGAAACACTTCCTTGGCTATCGCAAGAAACCCAAGGCATGCATCTTTCGTAACATCAGCACTGTTGCTGCACGCGGCCCTCACTGTCCCTGCTTCTACTCCCTTCCTCCTCGCATGCATCTGTTCGCACTGACCTATCACCACGTCCTGTCCTGTCCTGTCCTGTCCTGCTCCGCCCCTGCCTTCTCTTTCCTTCACACCGCTGCCTGCATTGACCGCTGTTCCATGCATTCCCTGCTGTTCTACGAAGAATTAACCAAGAGGTGGTGAGGTGGGATGGAGTAGGTAGGGTATATCACCTCACCCTCAAAATTGTCTATTGAATATCTTATTGGAGCAGGGGTACCTGCAATTCGTGGGGTAGTGGTTGTTTCAGGCATTATTTCGCATGGCGTAAGGAAGTAGAACTAGCCGAGGTGTTGCGAGAGGGGGAGGGAGAGGAACTAGAGGAACTAGAGGAGGAGGAGAGGGAGAGAGAGAGGGAGAGGGTGGAGAGGTGGTGGCTTCTGAGGTAGATAAGGTCACAGAAGGGAAGGAGGAAGCACGATGAGTCAAGCAAGCAAGGATCATCAGATATCAGCAAGGGGAAGAAGATTCACCTTCAGCAGCGCTAATGTTGCTGGACGTTCCCCTGCTCCTCCTCCTGTTCCTCCTGTTCCTCCTCCTGCTCCCCCTCCCGCATCACGTCGTCCAGCACCAGCATCGGTTCAAGCTGGCCCAGCTTCAAGGGGAAAGGAAGAATCTGGTTCCTTTGGATGTGCTAGTCCACATAACCCTCAAGAACATCTAGAGGAGCAGGTTCTCTGCCATGGAGCTGAATTCACTCAACTGAAAAGTTTGCAGTCAGAAGCAAGCAGTGACGATCTTGACGGTGACAGTGATGGTGATAGCAATAGCGAAATGTGAGGTTTGTCGTCAGTTTCTCCTTCGTTCTCATCAACTTGCAAGGTCACCATCTGAAGTTGAGCATTCGAACGGGAGCACGAGAGAGGGACTGACCGCAGGTACGGATAAGGTTGCGGTGAGGCCAATGACGCTAGTAACTTTGACTAGGAACAAGCTCGTCGTCTGGCTCGGAGAGTGTGAGCAGATGACGTCCCGTCACTTCACTCGTCTGACCATACATGTGTGCATGTGTACATGTTCAGGTTGCTTCCGATGACGACCAACCGTCGCCGTTTCAGTCTTGCAACAACTTGGAGAGGCTCATTGCGGACCTCAAGTCGTCGAGCGCTGCCTTTGCTTCAAGTCAGAGCTGCGAGGCGAGAGGAGGCCTGCTGCAGTCGTGGGTTGAGCGGCACAAGCAAAGCCAGCAGGTTGATGTCGATGATGAGATGCAGAGGGATGACCTGAGATGACAGCGGTTGGAGGACTGCATGGCACCTGAAGGCAGGAAGGAGAGCAAGAAAGTGAACTTGGTCAACATGATCGACGCTTGGTGATCTAGATCATCCAGGCTCGCCGAAAGAAGATGATTGCATCAATTCTCAAGGATGAAGAGGTAGACGAGACTGCTGCGGTTGTCAATAAGCTTTCTTTCAAGCTGGTCTCACAGCTCTTGTCGGAACATGTCGGAAAGGAGGCGAAGGAGGCATCTTGGCTTGTCTTGTCTTAGGTTGTGCTGACGGGGCTCAAAGGATTCGGCTGAGAGCGAGCTAACCTGGGAAGCGCGAGCCAAGCAGAAATCTCAACCAGTGCAACAGCTGCAGGGGGCCAAAAGTAGCACCCTGCCTTCGTGCTCGAGCTTGAAGAAAGGCGATGATAGCAGAGACTTCGACTTTGGCGGAAAGGTTTGAACCCTAAAGCTCTGTGATGGTGATAGATTCTGAGCTTGTTTCAGATGGTTCCTGCTTCCGCTATGGACTACGACTCTCGGTGATGGCGAAGACAGACGGGAAGGGTGCGTATGACACTGACTGTCGTTTTATGTCAGCGACATCTTGGAGGAAGACCTGGTTGTGCACGGAAGGTTAAACAGTCCCAGTCTTCGCTCTCACTTTGACCCCTCACTCTCTCTCCGCAGCTTTCAGAAAATCGCAAACGACACAGAAGCACAGATGTTCGTCAGGTTGTCTAGCGGAGAGATGGGCGAGTCACTTGATGCACAAGGTTCGACCAAAATCATCATCTACTCTACTTTAGATCCTCCTCCTCCTCCTCCTCCTCCTCCTCCTCCTCCTCCTCCTCTTGTTTTCTTTGATTGGTCTGACGGTCGCCATAGCATACAAGCGGTTGCTTGACCATGCTCGTTTCAAACATGCAGAGACTTCACTTTCAGTGCCTGCATCCAATGCACCTCCACGCAATGTTGTCGAGCCCAGTCGCGTGCATGGGAGTAGGAAGGGGATGTGCGTTGGCGACGTGCTGGAAGCGAAGGGCATTCTCGCGATCAGCATGTCGCTTCTAGATACTGTCTGTTCGGTGAGTTGTGGTGTCCCCTTGCCCGTCGTCGGGGCTATCTTTGCTTATGACGGTGTCATTCTGCCGCTACCCTTCACCTCCTCTCGTCTCGGCTCTTCGTCTGTCGCTGACACATCGGCAGAGCGGGCTGAGCATACGGACATGGCGGAAGAACAGTCAGAGCTCGACGGGGGGGCTTATGGTTGGGAAGGCGTGGAAGTGCAGCGAGCGATGGGGAGGAGGAGGAAGGTGGCAGAAACGGATGATGATATTCGACCTTGGGACTGGAGAGCTCATGTTATCGAAGGACGGAGAGCACAAGAAGAAGGTCCTCGGGATCTTTTCAGTAGGGAAGAACTTGTCGGAGGTGAGGGATGAGGCGTGCCTATGAGGGTTGGTGAGCAGTTTGTTTGTAGAAGGAGAATGTTCTCACGCAGGACGCCAAGATCGTATCGCTCTTTGATGTTCAAGATGTGTCGGAGACATCAGAGGGAGACGAGCCTGTTGTGGGAGCGAGTATCAAGGTTGTTGCCGTCATCCTTTACTGATCCGCTGACTCTTTCAACAGCTGCAATACCTGCAAACTGAAGGCAAGAAAGGCGGGCTCAAGCTTTGCTTCTCCAATGTCTCGGAAAAAGATTTCTGGTTCAGAGCGTTTGTGGAATGGAGAGAAGCGTGTGGTAGCAATGAAGCCTCTTAGGACAGACTGTTCAAGTCACTCAAGGAAAGCCTTGAAGAAAGACTACTGTCCGAGTCCGGCACGCGGCTACTACCGGGTAGCATCACTGAGTCAGCACCGGTATGCTACTAGCCTGTGTGTCCGACGAGCGCACCTAGCCTGAGGGCACAGTGTCCCGCCAGTACCCTGCGCGCGCAGCTACTAGGCCATTGTGGGCGCCCGGCAACTTGGATGTGTCCGGCTCGCGGTCGGCACGTCTCGGGCCTGATTGGATCACCCCCGGGCCGGCGACTCGATACGGCCCGGTCACTGAGTCACGATCACTGGCCGCCGCCCGGCCCCTGCGGCACACCCGGTTGCACTGTTTATGTCATAGGATTATGTATAATAATCAATCATAATTATACATAATTTCAAGAAAAACGGTGTGACCGGTTGACTGGCCGCGTCAAATCTCATGTCCTTCATCATGATATAGAAAGACAGTTCTTCCCTCCTCCCCTCCTCCTCCCCCTCCCCTTCCTCCCCTTCCTCCTCCTCCTCCCCCTCCTCCCCTTCCTCCCCTTCCTCCCCTTCCTCCCCTTCCTCCCCTTCCTCCCCTTCCTCCCCTTCCCTCTCTTCCCCTCTCCCTATCTTCCTCTCGCTCCCTCCGAAGTTATCTCTCTCCTCTCCGAGCCCTTAGGCATTCCTTACCCTCCCAAAATTTCCCTCCCACTCTTGTCTTCCCTCCTTTCTGTGATCTATCCCCATTTTCGTTTCATCTCAGTTCTGGCCTCTCTTACCCTGCCGTTGCTCCCTCCCCTTCTTTCCTCTCGTCCCAACCATTCTCATTCCCTCCCCTCTCATTTACCCCCACTCCTTTCCTCCCCGTTTCTTCCAACACGTATCCTCCACTGCTTCACATCTCCAATCTTTCTCCCAGTACCCTCCCATTCTTTCTTGCTTCCTGCTCAGCAACTCTTTTGCTTCCCTACCTTTCAGAGTTCCGCATTCTGTTGTTCTCGAAACCAAGCAAGTCTTTTACCGATCTCTCCTGCTCATGCTGCTGCTCCTCACGTGCTCTGCTCTTATCGCTTGCTTTACATCAGCTTTGGCGACACAAGAAGAATCGACCAAGCGCTCCTGCTCCTCGCGCTCTGATCTCATATTGACCTTCTCTTGTCCTCCTCCCCAGCACGCCCTAGCATCCTTCCGTCTCAACCTTTAAGCGCAACATGTACGAGGTTTAGGAAGGAGGGATGGATTCGTACGGGACCGACTCATCAGGGTCGTCAGACTGGTCGCCAACAGCCTCAGCCTCGTTATCTTCTTCCTCCGTCGCTTCAAGTCTCTTCGACAAGGGCGGTTACAATCAAACTTATGGCTCCTACCAACTGCCAAGGAACAACGAGGAGAATGAGCTACAAGGCGACCACTCGTTCCAAGATCAAAAGTCCTTCACTCGTGAAATCACCAACCCCAAACGATCCCAAGCTGTGGTGTGTGACAAGCTTGCCTAGCTTGTTTGCCTGACGTCGCTGGCAGGCAAAAGCAGGTTCAATCCTTCGGAAGACTGCAGACATGTCAGAGAAATTGAACCACTTGCTTGATGGTTTGGCCTCCGGGCAATCTTTCACAGATGTACTTTGCAGATCATCCGCATGTTTGGTTGTGATGTTTGACTAGATGTCAACCAAGAAGAACATCGGTGGGAATCAGCCCAAGAAAGTTTTGTCTGTCTCGTCCAACAAGGGGATCCAACAGCTCGAAGCAGGTCTCAACCTACCTGAGAGTGTGACAAGGTGGGTATGACACACTGATACCTCGTCAGAGTTGGAACTGGTAAATAAGAGGCTTCGCCTCCTCAAACAGAGCAAGCCTCCTGCTAGTCACGATCAGATGGCGCTGTGAGTCTCTTTCCTGACCTTGATTTTTGTGCTCATGACATCGATGTGTTTCAGTACTTCTGTAGACACGCAATATGTGACAGAAGCTACAGATGAGATCCCCTTTCCTGTTTGTTCCTCGCACTGCTCCTTCTTTTCGGCTGATCAATAGCTGCTCAGAGAAACTTTCAGAAGGTTGAGCCCAGAGTTGAGGTGATGGTGAGGAATCCAAGCCGTTGGCCATCTGATGAAGATGCAGGATGCGGTGAAGGTGAGCGACCAGCGAGTCTTTCAAGACGTTCAGCAGTTGGTGACAAAACAGGTATCTCATCTATCCCTCCGCCACGGCGTAGGATCAATCG
The DNA here is from genome assembly GCF_000315625.1 of Guillardia theta CCMP2712. Lineage (NCBI taxonomy): Eukaryota > Cryptophyceae > Pyrenomonadales > Geminigeraceae > Guillardia > Guillardia theta. Next base: position 21,056 of record NW_005434655.1, on the reverse strand, counting down.
TTCTGCAGGTGGTCAATCCTTCTAATCAGGAGGGTCACGTCGAAGCAGCAAAAGCCTCGCAGTCTGGCAGTTTTCTTCCTGCAAGACCATGGAAGGACGACTCGGACGCACCTCTAGAGGTGTTGCTATCCAGTGAGGTGTGCGCCCCTGCCTGTCTGCCTGCCCATCATCGACTGCCACTAGCTGAGCAAGGCGCGGGACGAGCTGAAGGAGCAGCAGCGGACCAATGAAAGCCTGCAGGTTTCGGCTCTCGTGGCTTGAGCGCTTGTCTTGACATGTCTGCGGCAGCGGAGCATCAAAGACCTCTTGGCTCAGGAATGCTCAGTCGAGTTGAAACGCGGAGGCAACAATTGATGATATGGCAGGTGAAAAAGCGGGACGAAACGATCCAGCACCTCTTCTCCCTTGTCAGCGAACGAGATTTCACCATTGCCATGCTCAAGCAAACGCAGACACCTGCTAACGCTACATGTACTTCCTTTCGAGGATGCGCTTAATGTGGGTGACGCTGTAACATTCAGACCGAGAGGGAAGAATGAATCAGTCGAAGAAGAGATCATCCGTGTCCAAGAGCAGGTGCTGTACCAACTTCGGTTGCTCGTGTGACGAACATGCCGTATAAGGATGGGAGAAGGCGATGAGGCTCAAGACGATGGATCGAGAATGCAAACAGCGCGCACGACGTCCAGCAACATGCAGAGAAGAGGGAGCAAATTCTCTACCATCGCTGAGGAGTCGGAGGGTCAACGTCTTGTACCTTGTCTGACTCGATCTGCAGAACCAGCGCTCGTGATACAGCCAGAAGCTCGGAAGGCGCTCCTGTGCTCCATCGTACCCTTGTGCTTCTGGATCAAGACTCCAACATCCGCTATACTGTCTCGTGAGTATCGTCGTCTTAAACGGCATTTCACCTCTCAAGTCGTGCAGATCCTACGACGAACCTTTCACAATCGGCAGGAGCTCCAACTGTTCGCTTCCTCTCGACAGGAAGCTTCATCCGTCCGTTTCTCGCACGCACGCCAAGGTTACTAGCCTTTGCTCTTCTTCAAGATTTCTTTCTTTATGCATCTCGCAGATCTACTTCGACTCCTCTGCTCAGGCATTTGACATTCAGGACTCCAGCACCAGTAAGATGGTCGAGAAGGGAAGAGGGCCAAAGGAGCTAGAGGAGCAGAGGAGGAGGGACAGGGATGCAGAGGAGCTGTAGGGAGGAGGGACAAGGGGGTTGGAGGGGCAGGAGGAGGAGCAGGGATGCAGAGGAGCTGACGAGCATGGCAGCGGGGACGGCAGTCAATGATGACTCCTTTCAGAACGAGATCTTCAAGGAGCTGCAGGTGGGCGACGTGATTACGATCGGGGGGGCAGCGACTGGGAAGCGCTTCCTGGTGGAGTCGATCACCGACACGCCAGAGTGAAAGAAAGGCAGCTGACGGACATTGAGGGCGAAAGATGATGCGCTAAGAGACGATAGTAGAAGTTTATTGAGGCTATTGGGCAAAGAGGCAAATAAATGAACAAGAAGTCAATCCAATGCTCCAAAATACACGTAGAACAGTATTGTGTTGTGTTGCAGGCACTGACTGTGCATATTTACAACCCTCGTGAGTGTAGAGACACTCGAATATTCAATATTAACAGGCAGAACATGATCGTCAGGCAGCTGATCGGCTTTTGCTAAACCATTGTTCGATCTTGCTGCGGGTGGCTTCATCACAAGTGTCCGCAGATTCATGATGAGCTTGCAACGATCGCGTCTTCTTCAATTCAGGCTTTGACACCGAGCGAGAGCCCGAGGAAACTTTCACTTGACTCCCTGAGATAGAGTGGCGTCGAATGAGCGTCGTGCTTTTGCTTGTCCCCTCCTGTTTCGCCTTTGCATTGGTGCTTCCGTACAGACTGCCAATCTCTTCCGGTATCAGCAGCTGATTATGGTTTCCAAACGTAAAGCTACTCCTTTTCCCTGGATGCCCGTTTTTCAACCCCTGGTCTTCAGAACCCTGTTCGCTGTTTTCAAAGATAGGTACAAGAGTATGCGCCGAGTTCACAATTTCGTTGAATTTTTGCCTACTCTGGCTTTCAATCTCCTTGGTCAACCCCACAAAACCGTTCTGAATGTCCGTGATGAGATTCATCGCTACGCTGCACTTCAAGCTTGCTTTACAAACGTTATCTTGCGCAAATGCTGAAGGGCAAGGAGGGTTACGATCGAATATCTCGAAAACAGCCGGGAAGGGTATACGAACGAGTCCTATATCACTGCGAAAGATGAGGTAACCGAACACAGAAAGCTGACGTGGAGAGGAGAAGGGAGAGGAAGACGTGGGGGATAGAGAGGGAAAGGAAGGGAGCAGAGGAGAAGCAGCGGGGAAGCAGAGGTGAAATAGAGGGGAAGCGGAGCGAATGAGAAGCGGAATGGTCGGGAAACTCCTGGGGCATGCAGGGGGTTGGGTCATTATGAGGTGGGGTGGTGCCAATCTTATCCGGTTGTCCTCTCCTGCCAAATTCTGTACTACGAAGAGGTGGGTACAGACCGCATAAGTTGGAGGTGGGGGTCTTAAAAAGTTGTCTTTGCCTGCACAGTGGGTAGGGGTTCATGATGAAAAGGGGGTTGTAAAGGTTCTCATCACGGGTCCTCTGGGGTTGGCTTATAAATACTTTTAGTTCTTCTTTTTAAGGGGGTCCAGGATGGTTGGGGTCCTCATTTTTTTTCCGACCTTCACCCCTATTTGGAGTACCCCTTGATATGCACTATTCAGCAGGGGTGTAATCGTCCGTTAGTCTTCGGTCAATCCAACCCATATTCCGATATTTCAACAGTCCATTTTAAATCAGGTCCGTTTTCTATCATCGAGATACGGAAATATTTGGGTAATTGAATTATAATTACAAATTTCACTGGCCAAGGACCGGTAGTTCTGTAAGTAGTTTTTGAAGCAATCGATCTCCAGAGGGTGGGGTGGGTGGTGGAACCCAATCTGGTTTTTTTTTTCCCGCGCCACACCCCCACCCTGGTTCTCAGTAGTTGTCTTTTTACTACCCCTACCACCAGATGTAAAGTTTCCATAGCTTTTGAGCTGACCCCTTGTACCCCCCCCCCGCTGATAGTCCTCAGGCTTCAAACTACCCCCTCCAACCCACTTGGTTTGTCTCTCTGGTTTTTTAACCCCACCCTCAATTTCTCTTTACATCTGTCCCTTTTCTTTTTAAAATGATGGTCGTAGAAACTTTACTTATCTATCAAGCCATCACCTCCGCGATTCGCCGTGATCGCGAACCGCTTCGTACTAAAGTTTACTCATTCAAGTTAAGTATCGCCGGGCCGATCAGAGCCACTGAGTGAGTCCGACCGGCGTCGGCCCCCGACCGTGACCGTACCGGCCGCCGGCCCTGCGGATCGGACTCGGACCGTGAGTGACAACTCTCCGTCGTGCAGTGCCGCACGCGGCACTGGCCACTGCACGACTCTTCACTCAAACTTAAGTTAAAAACTCAGTACGAGGACAATCAGGTCCATGACGGCATACTATACTTCAAGGCTAGCAACAACTACGGTAGTACCGTAACTTAGCCTAGTAGTAGGGCAGCCTCGGCTCAGCCCGAGTTCCGAAGTTCCGAACTTGGCAACGACAGGCTGAGAAAGAGTCACTGGGCTCCGAGCCTCCTGGCAGCGCCGCGGCAGCCTAGTGACCGTACCCCGCGTGGCACGGTGCTGTGGCACCGTGCCGTCACAGAGGCAACTTGCAAGCCTCAGGGCCCCGGGCAGCCCCGGGCGGCATCCGATCATGGCCCCGGACTCGGTCCGATCAGTGAAGGCCCTTCGGCAAACTTTGTTGCCGGCCGGGCCGGGCGGCCCGGCGCTCAGTGCCCGGGCCGCCGGCCGGCCGCCCGGCCCGGCCCGGCGCCGCCGGAGTCGTGTTCCCAGCTACGTTCAACGTACAGAACCTGTACAGATGCCATACTTCTGGCATGCACTTAGAGCATTGAAGACTTGTAGGATAGCGATTGCTCCTTGAGCCACTACAGCCACTACCTCCACCTCCTCCTCTCGTCTCATCTCTAGTCCTCCCTGCCAACAACTCAACCTATCCCTTGCTCGTTTTCTGAGAAATGGACGATTCATATTCAGACACGCGCATTCACTACGAGAAAAACTCTCCCTGCTCTAGCTGCGGTCGCTACATTCTGAGGCTTAGTCAGGACATGTCACAGAGGAACATGCTATCGTGCTGGAACTTCCGGGCCGATAAGGTCGCATCAGAACCCTATGTGTTAGTAGAGAAGAACAAAGTGTCAGCAGGAAGCGTGAAATTGAAACCCCGACCCTTCAAGACAGGCGATGAATCGCTCAGTACGATGTTATCTTCCCTTGTAATCGTGCAAACGAAAAAAGAAGCTCACTTTGTGTGGAATGCGGTGAAGGACAGGAGGCAAAAAGATACCATCAGAGTCACTCTCATGCGCCAAGGGAAAAAAGACGAAATCTTGAGCGTCTTCATCGGAAAACCTTCGAAATCATTTGAAATATGTCCGGATTGCCACACATCTCCTCACTTGAAGAGCGTAGAGAGATCAGAGGTATTTCAAGCTGATTTGTTGGAGGAGACGAGCCGAGAGGTATTGGAAGGCTATGAAGGCGAAGGCGAAGGCGAGGGAGGCGAGGGAGGCGAGGGAGGCGAGGGAGGCGAGGAAGGTGAGGGAGGCGAGGGAGACGAGGGAGGCGAGGGAGACGAGGGAGACGAGGGAGACGAGGGAGGCGAGGGAGGCGAGGGAGGCGAAGACAAAGGCCGAGGAGGATGGGTAGGCAAAAGTGAGGGCAGAGATGAAGACTTTGCAGAAGACACACCAGGAGCGGCAGCGGAAGAAGCAAGAAGCAACAAGGAATTCTCTGTTGACCCCTATCAATCAGGCAGTGAACTTGCAATCGAAGATTCTGCTGAACGTGCTGCATGTGCAGTGCCAATAAATCAACATTCAGGAGCATCATCTTCGAGATTCAATTCTTCTGAGAGCATTGTAGACAATCACCAACAAGTAGATCAACGGTGCTCGTCGGATTGTCAGTCGAATCTCCAGGAAGGAAAAAAAGTTTCTGATAATGTCTGCTTTGATCAAACAAGAAACCCAAAACGAGAAAGGGAGGGCGAGTCGGATACGATGTCCTCGGAACGGGAAAAACTTGTCGTGACTACGCCAAACAATTTTGGGATGTCAAAGAATGCGAAGGAAGAAACAAACAGGAAAGATGCTTATGGAGATTCGAATGGCAGAGCTGAGAAAAAGACGAAATTCCAAGGACTCGACGGACATAGTGAGCTTCTCGGCGATTCACAAGGAAACCAAGTGTCTGATCTCGACAAACCTTTCAACAGCAAACAGATGGAAAATGTTTTTTTGGCAACCTTCCAGAGATTTATGGATGATGTCGGAAAAAGTGAAGAAACTGATCAATCAATCAGTAAACTTCTTGATACATTTTTGGTCAAGAATCGATTTGCTAGGTTGATTCAATTTAGCAAAAATCAGGGTATACTGACGAAGCTGATGAAAGCAGCAGCAAAGAGCAAGCAGCATCTTTTGGAAAGTGTTGTGATCTTAAATGAAACAGGGATGGAAGGAGTACATCAAGAGAAAGTAACATCAGAGTTCTTAGACATTTTGGTCTCCGCTTGCAAGGCCTTGAGCGATGAAGCAGATGCGGATCTGTGCATGCGCTTGTATGAATTCTTATCCAAATTGGCTATCTCCGCATCGGAATGCAGTCAGATGATAGTCGCCGGGATATTGCAAGGAAGTGTGCAGCACTGGAATCGTTTCTCAAGCCACAAGAAGGTTCGCACGAGCATCGCAACGTTAGCTCACAAGCTCGCGTCCTTCGACGAGAGCCGTAATGCTTTCAGGCAATGTGAATTTGGTCTGGAGCTGATGGGATTGATCTTTGAGGTACAATCATAATGTTTTCATTGCTTGGTTTAACATTGCTCAGCAAGTTCCAATGGATTAATATGGTCCACAAACGTGGGAACATCGTCCTGGAAATGAGATCTTCGGCAGAGAAGCGATGAGTTGAATTTTAAGTTTCAGAGAGGCATCTCGAAAATTATCTTGTCAAATATTCGAAGTTAACGACATCAGTGAACGGGCAACTCTTGAAGAGGAAAATGTTTTCTTCCTGCACAAAACTTTCCACACACAACGTACAACTTGAACTGAACCATACAAATGCTCAAGATTGAAACACGGATATCGTCCACGTGCTGCTGATTTCTGCACAGGTGTTTCCTCAACATTGTCAGATTCCAACAAGATTCTGCGCAGAATTGACTTACTTTGACCGAAATATTACAAAGATAATTTATTGTCAATAAAACGATGCTCAACAGGTAACAAGGAGTGAGCAAAAAGATTAAGGTATAGCCGAAACGATGATTTCCAAATCACCCGGAATAGTGATGAACGAATGATTCCCACAAGCATCCATGGTTAAGAGTCTACGACTGCATGTTTTGACAAGCGTCATTGCTCGTAGATAATTCAAGAGAGACTCGAACCTCAAGCGTCGGGATGCGGCTCCGGTTCGAGGGTAACAGGAGCGTCAGGTCCTTTCTCCACGTCATCTGCAGCTATCGGAGGCACAGGCATCACAGACGGTATAGGAGCTGGGTTGATGGAGTCCTCAGGAGGAGGAGGAGCTCCGCTCTCTTCGGGAAGGCCCGACTCCTCGGAAGGAACCGGAGGAGCAGCGGTTACAGCCATCGGAGCGACGTTAGCCATCTGCTGGTCCACGGGAATAGAAGCGACCTTTGCCGCGCACTCCTTGCATTCAGTGCGGATCTTCTTGTGCTCGCAGAATTTGAGCTCTGCACATTCTTTGCAGCGCGACCTCCGCTTGTTGTGCTCGCAGATGCTCGAACCTCCACACTCTCTGCAACGCGATCGGATCTTTTTGTGTTCACAGAAACTGGAGCCACCACACTCCTTGCACTGAGACCGCAACTTCTTGTGTTCGCAGAGCTCTCCTCCTCCGCAGTCCTTGCAGCGAGATCGAATTCGCTTGTGCTCGCAAATGCTGGATCCACCACAATCCTTGCAGTGAGAACGAAGCTTTCCATGTTCGCAAATGCTGGAGCCCCCGCAGTCCTTGCATCGCGATTTCCTCCTGTTATGTTCGCAAATGCTGCTACCTCCACACTCGCGGCAGCGAGACTTGCGCTTATTGTGAACACAGAAACTGGAACCGCCGCACTCCTTGCATTGCGCCCGGAGTCTACTGTGGGGGCAGACGCCAGAGCCGCCGCATTCTCGGCAACGGGAGCGAAGCTTCTTGTGCACACAAATACTGGAGCCCCCGCACTCCCTGCATCTTGATTTACGCTTATTGTGTTCACAGAAGCTGGATCCTCCGCACTCCTTACAACGAGACTTCCTCTTGTTGTGCTCGCAGAACCCTGAACCTCCACACTCCTTGCAGCGCGACCGCCTCTTGTGATGCTCACAATGCTTGAAGCCAGCAGCAGCCGCCGCTGCTTTAAGTTTGGCCATTTCATCCTTGTCCTTGTCATCTTCGGGATCTACCGGCAGCTCGTCCTCGGATCTTGGTCGCTTCTGTCCCACCATGACATCTTCAGGTCGGACCTCAGGCGGCTCCATCCTCACGTCGCCAGTGTACAACGAGCTAGGGTGAAGAGGCGGGGAGGAGAGGCAGCAAGCCCTCTTGCTAGGAGGCTAGGGAGCGTGGAAGGGGTAGACGTGGGCCAACAGAGTTTGAACTGGAATGGCGGGGAGGGCGGGAGGGGATGAGGGGAGGAGGCAACAAGAGAGCGGGAGGGGATGAGGGGAGGGGCGGCCAGAGGGGATGAGGGGAGGGAGGAAGGGTCAAAACTTGGGGATGAGGGCTGCACGAGGAGCACGCGGAAGCATCGAAGAATGTGGACCCTCTCCTGGAGTTATATCTTAATTGGAACAATAATAAAAAATGCATATCCACTTACCCTCACCCTTCAATTCAAATCTTTTGCCTAGGTTGTAACTGATTGCACTACCCCTACCCCACCCCCACTCCATTAGATTACAACAGAGGAGCGGAGAAGTGTGAGGAGGAATAGAGAAGGAGACAAGGCATGGGGGTAAAGGTGGCAAATTCTATAAGTCTGGTATTAATCTATCAAAGCAAGGGATAGTTGTGGTTGAAGAATTTTTCAAACTTCAATTTTCTCTACCGGTGGTTTCTATTTGAGTACCCGTCATTTAGACTGAAAAAGAGGCTAACAAGTACCCAGCTTGCAACCCACCACCCAGCCCTTTGGTATCATTGGCGCTTCAAAGTGACTCATGTATAACGCATACATCAAGTGTATACGATATAGATATTTTCCAAGACCACTCCGTGAATCATGTACCCCCACCCCTTCTCCGACCTAACTCTCTCTGGGGTAGTTTAACGGAAACCGTTTTATTTTTTTTCGAGGCCTCGTGCGAACGTCTACCATCAGCCGCCAACATGGGCCGCATGCACAGCAAAGGGTATGCCTTTTCCCCCTCCCTGGACGTATGCACATGGAAGAATAGCGCTTGTTCTGATTGTTTACATACATATACATGCTTGTCAGCATCTGGTGCACATATGACGTATCTGGTACAAAGTGACGAAAGGAATATGGGTTGAGCGAGGTGCTGTGACATATCTTAGCATTCGGTTGTCTGGATGGTTATGATGAACATGAGAGATCTTCATGCTCATATTTCGATGAGGATTACTTTATGATTGAAATATTAGCAAGGAATTACAGCGATCTTCCTTTCTTGTAATGGATGTCGGCTGATGTGAGATTATGTCATTATGTAGTACTGGTGACCAGTTGTCACCGGAGCATTTTGATGAGGCCTTCATTAGCGTATTGGTGATGAAGTTATGTTTTGGTTGTTCAGTACAAGTTGAGATGGAGTTATCCCTTTCTGTTGCTTGAATCTATGATTTATCTTGCTTACAATTTTTGGCGATCTTGACCCATGTATTCGCAGTAAGGGTATCTCCCGTTCGGCCAAGCCGTACAGGAGATCAGCCCCCTCATGGCTGAACAAGGTCTCTCCGACCCAAGTTGTCGAGCAGATCACCAAGTTTGCCAAGAAGGGCATGACCCCTTCGCAAATTGGTGTGATGCTTCGTGACTCCCATGGAATTGCTCAAGTCAAGTCTGTCACTGGAAGCAAAATCCTCCGTATTCTCAAGTCTCAGGGTAAACAGATTCACGCCCCATCGTTTTGTTTCATTGATGAATCTGCGCAGGCCTCTCCCCGGAGATTCCCGAGGATCTTTATTGCTTAATCAAGAAGGCGGTTTCAGTGCGCAAGCACTTGGAGAGGAACAGAAAAGATCGTGATGCCAAGTTCCGTCTTATTCTCATTGTATCCTAACCTGTACATTATTTGTACTATTCTAACGAGAATTTCAAGGAATCTCGTGTACACAGGCTTGGACGTTATTACAAAACCGCTGGAAAGCTTCCCCCCAACTGGAAATAGTGAGCTTCCTTCTTGACATTTGATATGTTGGCTAACAATTGCTGTCCAGCGAGTCTGCAACTGCCTCTGCCATCGTTCAGTAAAATTAATTATAGCAATGTGAAAAGCGAAATAAAAGGAGCTGTGCATCCGGGAGCATACCAAGCCTTGTAGCATTTTACAGCATGTTCTGACAGACTTGCAGATCATCGGATGAGGAACTAGACTGAGTACGGTCCGTCCGATCTGTGACAAGTCAGTGAATTTGGCGGCAATGATCGCCGGTGAGTCAGTGACCGCCGTTCTTTTACTTAGTGCCAAACTTAAGTTAAACTTGGAAAGTACGAGGTCAGATCGGGTGGATAGCCTGGCATCATGGCAGCGGCAGCCGTTCAATCATGGGCCGGTCAGCCGGGTCCGAGCCTCCGGGAGTGACTTGAAAACTGAAGTGACCCAGCCTGAGGGCCACTCAGTGTCGGAAACTGGCCCGCGGCGGCGCCAGCGGCGGCGTGCCGGGCCGTCAGATAGCGCCAAGTCACGGTAACAAAACTCAGGCTCCTAAACCAAGACTCTTACCGTACGTGTTTCCGAGTCCGAGGTGATCGGACAGTGCCGCAATCACGGTAGTACGTGTGACGAAGAGGGGGCATACACGCCGGTAGTATCTCAGTCTCACAGGCTCAGTGATGATGCCATGGTGTGCTCCTTCGGTTCCGCCATCGGAGTCACTGTCACTGATTCCGTAAGTTCTGGTTTTGTGTGCATTCAACTTGGCAATGAAACTCGGTCTTGACAGTGAACAAAAACTGTCCGATCTTGTTACACTGACTCGGCTAAGGCCCCGTGACAGTCGATGTTACTGATAGTATATCTGCCGCTGACTTTGGCACAACGGTACCTTGAAGTCTAACAAACTTGAAGTTGCCAGGTTGTGCTCCGGCGTCAGCCGGCCCAGCCGGGGCCGGCCGTAGCCTGGGCTTACGGACTCACCGAGGCCATCACTGATGGCACTCAGTGCCGTACGGTCGGATGCGGAACCGTAATCATTTAGTAACTTCTTTACTCAAAGTAGTAACTTTGAGTAACTGAGTATTGAAGTCGGAGGCTGCGGATTCCGCCGGCCGGGCGTTGCGGCCGCCTCCCGGTCCGGAGTCCGGGTCCGCCGATTATTTCCGGCCCGGCCGGCGGGCCGCCAAGGAGCCAAGGGGTGTACAACCTTGGGTCAAATGAGGGTTATTTTTAGCCCAAATGACCGGGTGGTGGAAGGCAGGAGGGGTGTGGAGGGTGCGCGAAGAGTCATCTAGGTGCAATGGTTCGCCTCGCTTCTGCTCTTGCAACTGTAAGTGATGATGGGAGAAGAACGTGTAAGAATACAATGAGGAAGGAACTGATGAGATGAGACCAATTCGATGTGGGCTAGGAGTGATGTTGATGGTCGATGTAGGCTAGGAGTGATGTTGATGGTTTACGGAATCGACACACGACGCTTTCTTGCTCGGCGACCCCAACACAATATGATGGAGGGAAATTAGGGAAGAATCTGTGTTGCTTGATTTTGATTGCGAACCAATTGGTGGTTTCAGCCAATTATTGAGGATCTTTTGTCTTGTATAGGAATCGACCAGAGTTTCGTGAAACCCTAAACCCTAGTCTCTTTCTATCATTCACAGGCCACTTCATAAAACTTCAATACTGATATTGAGAGTGCTGCTTACATGGATGTCAACAGTGTCTTGTATCTATTGTCTTAGATCCACGATGATAGATCTGATGGAGCCTTGCGTGGCTACAGTATTTATGATAACTCATCAGTCTCATAGAACACTTATTTGCTAGCAAATCTTTACTCAAAGTGAAGCAAATCACTGACAGAATGCATGACTGGCTGATTGCAGGTGAATGTGAATGGCACTAGCATCACCACCCCTGGTTTGTCTGCTCGTCGTTTCTTGTTTTGGTTTTAAGGTCTATGCCAGATGGTGAGGATACCACTGTCTACACCTATCCTGGATGTGGGTATTATCCGTACGCGTACCCCTATTCATGTGAGACGTGCAAGTCTTGAGGTAGTGGTGCATGACATGGACCTTGCTAGATCCGTACTACTACGGATACTCATACCCGTACTCCTACACATCATGTAAGTTTTCCCTGAGTTTCCGCCTCTTGTCATCCTCGCTCAGATTACTATCCCTATGCTTACCCAAGCACCGTCGTGTCCTTCTACTAGACATAATGATGACGTGACTGCTGGGCCTTCGCGTGGTTTTTGAGCTTGTCGAGCACGTGCGCGGGACGGAGAAGTTTGTGAAGTTGTGAAGCATCATCATTTAAACTATACAAACTCTTCGGAGGCGTGTGCTTTGTAAGAGCTGCTATAGGCAAAGCTAGTCTCCATCATGCATGCGATGTGAAAGCCTCGCTGGCAGTATGCAGGTATCGGTACTGGTTCTGCAGTAGCGAACGTCATGATTTCATCAAAATTCTCCGTTCCAAGTTCACCAGTTGGCCGTATCCAGTTGCCCAATCCCAACTGTCCTCTATCATTCATGCCGCAAGCAACCTGTTACGCCTCAGGAAGCTTAAGGAGGATGAAAAAATATCTCCCTCACCACATCGCCGTTGTCCAAGGCTGCAATAGTGAAATCGAATCCACATGCCACCTGAAAAAGTTGAGCACCTCACGAGTTTTTGTCCTGGTACCTCAAGAACTCGACTGAAGTTGTGAAACTGCTTCCACCATGGCGTGATCGGTGTCAGGTGGTAAGCCATCGCCTCATGGGTCAGCCCCAGCTACACTCAAGCATCATACCACAATGATTGGATTTCTTACTCACAGCTCCGAAGGTATTTCTCCCGCATCCCCACAGCTCACCATCTTCAAACAAGAGGATCGTGTGTTGAACTCCACAGATTATCTTTGAAACTCGTACAGCGGGTTTGTCGGGTCTGAATACCATTTCAATCTGAAAATTTGTCCACGAAGAATCAAAACCCGTCTAGCAACGAGAAGCAAGTTTTCACCGGTTCAGTCTCCTTGCAGCTTTCAGGAGGGTGAAATGTTGAGGGATGCTTGAGGCATCCAAGCTGACCAAAGCAATTACTACCAAAAGCCCAAACCCCCTCGTTGCGATCCACAACTATTGTATGCTCCCCGCCGCAACCCACTTCTCGCACCCCTACACCATCAAAAGCTTCCACAGGGAGAGGACGCGAGACGTTTTCACACGAGTCTCCTATTCCCAACTGACCACAACAATTCAAGCCGCAAGCGAAGAGATCTACCACAACATCAGTCATGAGTTCAGAATACAAGGATCTCTTACCTCCTTCCTCCAGCAAGAACATTGAATGAAAATCACCACAAGCAATTGAAACACATTTCCCTGGCAAGCAAACTCGTTGAGGTTTGAAAATTTTTCTTTCCAAGGGAATATCAAGACCAAGTTGTCCATGCACATTCCCTCCAAAGGAGAAAACAGATCCATCGTTGCAGAGAACAAGCGAATGGCAGACGCCACAAGCAATGTCTTTGATATTCTGATTCACCCGTTCAAGGTGAATTTGATGCGGGGCATCGATCGGAACATCTGTGTCGATACCTACTTGCCGGTAGATGTTGCATCCCCACCCATATAGAGTTTGCTGACCATCCTTTTCCTCTGCAAGTGCAAATGCGTGGTTCCATCCACACCGCAAGAACTTGATCGCTACATGTCGAAGACGGTCGAGAGCAACTGGGACTGTGTTAGAGCCGTAGTGCTCGTCGCCGGCATGATCAATGGGGAATCCTCGAGCGTCATAGCCAAAATCAGCTCCTCGTGCGTGCTCGGGAATGCTACCATGTGCTGGTTCGCCAGGCTGACCCTCTCCGACCCCAAGCTGTCCGAGATCGTTTCCCCCACAGCCAAGGACCATTCCTGCGAAGTCACCTTCCTCGGCAGCTTCTTCATGCTGCTTGGTTCTTGTGTAGACAGGAAACTCGAATATTTCGGGATCTTGAGGAACCTCCGGGCAAACATCAAGTCTAGTCAAGTCAGGATAGCGCGAATCTTTGTCTTCAGAGCTTGGATCATTGTAATAGTCAATGAAGCCGTCCAATGTATCATCATGCTCTTTTGGCAACATGTCAGGCATCCAAAGGTTCTCATTCGCAGAAACATTACTTCTCTTGAGAGCCTGTATATATGGATCGCGATTCGCTAGAGTCTCATTGTAAAGATATCGCAGAGGAACACGAGGATAGGGAAAATGCCCGCTGCCAGGTTTTAAAATACTCCATTTGTAACCTGTGTCGTCAAGTTCCCCAACCTCACTAACATTGGTCTCCCTCTCGTAATTTTCAAGGAACTCTCGCTCCTCTTCTGTCGCCAACGGAGAATTCATGATGTCGACAGGAAGATTGCTGTTTTGATTGATCGTGGTTTTCCACGAGGTGTTGAAATTTTCTGCATTCGCAGTATGGTCTTCAGACTTACCACCTCTCAGTTGAAGCCTCAAAATCTTGCAGTTTCCGAAGCCATCTTTGACTATATGCTTTGGACATCTGGATTCGGTTGAGCCACAAGAAAGCTGATAGCTGAGAAGAAGCACAAGGCCTGCAGAGACAGTTGTGCGCCTCAAACCTTTTGCGTGCTTCATCCAAGATGTTGTCACGGATGAGAAGTTAGAATCCAAGCAACATGAGTCAGCAACATGGATTGGAGCAGTTTACTCAATGCTGCAACCAATCCCTTCCCTCTGCCAAGATTGTAGGGAACCCCTTCATTACTCACACTTCATATGTTCTCCCACTATCTTTCGTAGTTGATTATTAGTTAGTAGCCGTTGACTTTAACTTAACTTTGATTAACAGAAACTCCGATGAGAAGCCGCATCACACCCGAAGGTATCAGGTACTTAGGGTTTAGGGTATAAGGATCGGACTTGCGACGGGCCCGAAGGACATCGGCACTGAAAATACCTAATACGGAAGCACCCAGGCCTAAGGGGCCTATAGGACAACGGGCCAGGGTTTAGGGTTTAGGGTTTAGGGTTTAGGGTTTAGGGTTTAGGGTTTAGGGTTTAGGGTTTAGGGTTTAGAAAGCTATTTGAAGGGTTTAGGGTTTAGGGTTTAGGGTTTAGGGTTTAGGGTTTAGGGTTTAGGGTTTAGGGTTTAGGGTTTAGGGTTTAGGGTTTAGGGTTTAGGGTTTAGGGTTTAGGGTTTAGGGTTTAGGGTTTAGGGTTAAGGGTTTAGGGTTTAGGGTTTAGGGTTTAGGGTTTAGGGTTTAGGGTTTAGGAGCGCCGGTTATTTCAGGGAGCGCCGGTTATTTGAGGCACCATGGCTGCACGCGTGGTGTAGGGGAAGCTGCCAGGGCGCCAAGGAAGCTGCAAGCGAGAGGTTTGTATACTTCAAATAGCTTTCTAAGTATGGTTCTTCAGTATGATGAAAATGTTCGCAACCTGCTGTATCGGAGATCATGCCAATACACGCAGAGCGGACTTGTGGATGCCTCTGTCCTCGAAGCTGATCTCGTCGAGAGGGTGAAGAGCTTCGCGAAGCGTTATCCGAACAGCAGGACAGCCCAGGCTTGCAAGGCTGTGGAGGGATGCACCCCCGACGCTATCGCAGAAGCCATCCGCTCGACATGTCAGCAGGCACGACGTGAGCTTCTGCAAGAAGCGATGACTGGATGGAGTGACGCATCCAGAGAGTGGTTTATGCAGCAGATTGAAGAAGCCAAGAAGGAGAAGGTCGAGACATACACCGCCTCAGCAGGCAACGAGGTGACTTCCTTCATCTCCATGACTCTCCTGGGCATCTCCTCGGTGTATGTCAACCATGAAGAAAAGCTGAAGAAGAAATTTGAAGAGATCGGACTGATCGTAGACTCAGTGCAAGAGAGTAAAGCAATCATGTGGAAGGCTCCGTATAGACCCGAGATAGCGAGTGCTGAGGAGATCCCGGTGACTGTTTCCTTCCTCCGCAATGCACAAGCGGAGAAGCTCTGGCAGGGAAGAGAGGACTTCGCGATCGATGGTCGCAAGTTCACAGCTGTACATGTGAGCATCGTGCACGATCGATCTTTCAAGATTCGAGCCAAGAGAGGACCCTGGGGCAAAGGGGGCAGCTTGGCAGAGCTGACTCACCTGCTAACCTTGGGCGGCATGACAACGGCTGAGATAGCTGCCGTCTATCGCTATCAGCTGCTGCGCCAGTCCCTTGCAGCGGTCCAACTCCAGCCGCTGGCAGGCATGCTGGTCGCTGGGGCGCCAGGACAGCAAGTCCACAAAGGCTTAGGTCAGAAAGGCTTCATCGCTGTAGGGGCCAACGTCATCTGGAGACAGAGGGAGGTGGAGTGGATCGTCTCCTCGAGCTGCCCAGAGGCGAATGATACAGCATTTCGAGCTTTCCGAGAGAGCGAAGCGATGGAGGGAGTACACCTGACTCTGTTCAGCGAGGACCCGAAGATCAGAGAGGCGCTCGCAGTCGAGTTGACAGCTGATCGCTTTGTGTCCAGAAATAAGTTGAAGAAGGCATCAAGACTGCAGAAGAAGGCAGGCGGCAAGGACGGCAAGGAGATCAAGATCATCATCAAGTCGACGGCGGCATCTGGTCGCTTCACGAGGAAGGAGATGGAGGGGCTGTGCAACGGCGGCAACACGTCCATCGCAAGAGTCAAGAGAGTCTTGTTGGAGATCGCTAACAGGCTCGAGATCAAAGTTGAAGGCATCGACATGGAGGAGGATTTGAACACCAAGTCCTGGAACGGGTCCAAGCTATGCATCCTCCTCGGCTCCACGGAGGATGCTCGACGCATGATGAAGGAGCTGCCCTTCTATCTCGAAGGCGCAGCAACCAAGCTCGAAGCAGTCGGCTTCGACAAGGAGCCTGACTCTGAGGCGGCTGGTCAGCGGGGCACCAGCGACGCAGCGCAGCGACAGGAGGAGAGCGAGGGAGAGTGGCTGGAGTTTACAGACCTGGAGAGGATCACAATGGAGGCAGCATCTCCGTCAAGCCAAGAGGACATGCAGCTCGTCAGCGAGCTGTCAGCAGTCATCGAAGATGCAGCTTCTTTGAACGAGGCGGGGACGAGCGAGCCGATCAAGCTGGTCCTGGACAAGGCCGTTGGCAACCTCCACGACACCTTCTACTCTCCGGGGAGCCTGGAGTTCATGTCGCTGGGAGAGTGGGCGAAGATGCCAGAGGAGCAGGGAGTTGGGCGCAACGTTCTCAAGGAGAAGCTGGGGAAGTGGCTGCAGAGCAAGCGCTGGACTCGCGTGCAAGGAGAGAGCAAGAAGGCAAGGAGGGGCAGCGCGTTCTCGCCACGGGCAACGGCAGCTGCTGAGCTTGAGCAGGAGGCGGAGAGCGATGACATAGAGCGTCGATCTCTTAGCTTCCTGTTCATAGCACTGAGTAAATTCGCAGAGATGCATGTGCTGGCCTGCTCGCTGAAGGTGGACAAGAAGGACCGACTGCGAGTGGAGATGAGGGAAGATGACGAAGAAGAGGAAGACATGGAGGAAGAGCAAGGCGAGGGCGAGGAAGAAGACAGGGCGAGCCCGTACCGAGCTTGAGCTGAGCTCAAGGTAAGGAGAGAAGGTAGGAGGCGACCGAAGGCCAAGGTGAGGAGAGGCAACTCTCCTGACTGAGGCTGAGGAAGCTGAATGGAGGAGGAGTAGGTAGCGACCGAAGGCCAAGGTGAGGAGAGGCAACTCTCCTGACTGAGGCTGAGGAAGCTGAATGGAGGTAGAGTAGGTGGCGACCGAAGGCCAAGGTGAGGAGAGGCAACTCTCCTGACTGAGGCTGAGCAAGCCAAGAGAAGACAGCAGAAGTAGAGAGTAGAAAGACGCCTCAGAAGCAGGGTTCGCATTGTAGGCCGTGTACTCCCAGTGCTCGAGCGCCTCTTTAGACTAGGATCAAATTGCAAAAGCCCACAACGAGGCCGAGCAACATTCTAGCATTCTAATAAACTCACATAATAATAATAGGGTTTAGGGTTTAGGGTTTAGGGTTTAGGGTTTAGGGTTTAGGGTTTAGGAGCGCCGGTTATTTCAGGCAGCGCCGGTTATTTCAGGCAGCGCCGGTTATTTCAGGCAGCGCCGGTTATTTCAGGCAGCGCCGGTTATTTCAGGCAGCGCCGGTTATTTCAGGCAGCGCCGGTTATTTCAGGCAGCGCCGGTTATTTCAGGCAGCGCCGGTTATTTCAGGCAGCGCCGGTTATTTCAGGCAGCGCCGGTTATTTCAGGCACCATGGAAAAGCGCCGGTTATTTCAGGCACCATGGCTGCACGCGTGGTGTAGGGGAAGCCGCCAGGGCGCCAAGGAAGCTGCAAGCGAGAGGTTTGTATACGTCAAATAGCTTTCTAAGTATGGTTCTTCAGTATGATGAAAATGTTCGCAACCTGCTGTATCGGAGATCTTGCCAATACACGCAGAGCGGACTTGTGGATGCCTCTGTCCTCGAAGCTGACCTCGTCGAGAGGGTGAAGAGCTTCGCGAAGCGTTATCCGAACAGCAGGACAGCTCAGGCTTGCAAGGCTGTGGAGGGATGCACCCCCGACGCTATCGCAGAAGCCATCCGCTCGACATGTCAGCAGGCACGACGTGAGCTTCTACAAGAAGCGATGACTGGATGGAGTGACGCATCCAGAGAGTGGTTTATGCAGCAGATTGAAGAAGCCAAGAAGGAGAAGGTCGAGACATACACCGCCTCAGCAGGCAACGAGGTGACTTCCTTCATCTCCATGACTCTCCTGGGCATCTCCTCGGTGTATGTCAACCATGAAGAAAAGCTGAAGAAGAAATTCGAAGAGATCGGACTGGTCGTAGACTCAGTGCAAGAGAGTAAAGCAATCATGTGGAAGGCTCCGTATAGACCCGAGATAGCGAGTGCTGAGGAGATCCCGGTGACTGTTTCCTTCCTCCGCAATGCACAAGCGGAGAAGCTCTGGCAGGGAAGAGAGGACTTCGCGATCGATGGTCGCAAGTTCACAGCTGTACATGTGAGCATCGTGCACGATCGATCTTTCAAGATTCGAGCCAAGAGAGGACCCTGGGGCAAAGGGGGCAGCTTGGCAGAGCTGACTCACCTGCTAACCTTGGGCGGCATGACAACGGCTGAGATAGCTGCCGTCTATCGCTATCAGCTGCTGCGCCAGTCCCTTGCAGCGGTCCAACTCCAGCCGCTGGCAGGCATGCTGGTCGCTGGGGCGCCAGGCCAGCAAGTCCACAAAGGCTTAGGTCAGAAAGGCTTCATCGCTGTAGGGGCCAACGTCATCTGGAGACAGAGGGAGGTGGAGTGGATCGTCTCCTCGAGCTGCCCAGAGGCGAATGATACAGCATTTCGAGCTTTCCGAGAGAGCGAAGCGATGGAGGGAGTACACCTGACTCTGTTCAGCGAGGACCCGAAGATCAGAGAGGCGCTCGCAGTCGAGTTGACAGCTGATCGCTTTGTGTCCAGAAATAAGTTGAAGAAGGCATCAAGACTGCAGAAGAAGGCAGGCGGCAAGGACGGCAAGGAGATCAAGATCATCATCAAGTCGACGGCGGCATCTGGTCGCTTCACGAGGAAGGAGATGGAGGGGCTGTGCAACGGCGGCAACACGTCTATCGCAAGAGTCAAGAGAGTCTTGTTGGAGATCGCTAACAGGCTCGAGATCAAAGTTGAAGGCATCGACATGGAGGAGGATTTGAACACCAAGTCCTGGAACGGGTCCAAGCTATGCATCCTCCTCGGCTCCACGGAGGATGCTCGATGCATGATGAAGGAGCTGCCCTTCTATCTCGAAGGCGCAGCAACCAAGCTCGAAGCAGTCGGCTTCGACAAGGAGCCTGAGGCGGCTGGTCAGCGGGGCACCAGCGACGCGACGCAGCGCAGCGACAGGAGGAGAGCGAGGGAGAGTGGCTGGAGTTTACAGACCTGGAGAGGATCACAATGGAGGCAGCATCTCCGTCAAGCCAAGAGGACATGCAGCTCGTCAGCGAGCTGTCAGCAGTCATCGAAGATGCAGCTTCTTTGAACGAGGCAGGGACGAGCGAGCCGATCAAGCTGGTCCTGGACAAGGCCGTTGGCAACCTCCACGACACGTTCTACTCTCCGGGGAGCCTGGAGTTCATGTCGCTGGGAGAGTGGGCGAAGATGCCAGAGGAGCAGGGAGTGGGACGCAACGTTCTCAAGGAGAAGCTGGGGAAGTGGCTGCAGAGCAAGCGCTGGACTCGCGTGCAAGGAGACAGCAAGAAGGCAAGGAGGGGCAGCGCGTTCTCGCCACGGGCAACGGCAGCTGCTGAGCTTGAGCAGGAGGCGGAGAGCGACGACATAGAGCGTCGATCTCTTAGCTTCCTGTTCATAGCACTGAGTAAATTCGCAGAGATGCATGTGCTGGCCTGCTCGCTGAAGGTGGACAAGAAGGACCGACTGCGAGTGGAGATGAGGGAAGATGACGAAGAAGAGGAAGACATGGAGGAAGAGCAAGGCGAGGGCGAGGAAGAAGACGGGGCGAGCCCGTACCGAGCTTGAGCTGAGCTCAAGGTAAGGAGAGAAGGTAGGAGGCGACCGAAGGCCAAGGTGAGGAGAGGCAACTCTCCTGACTGAGGCTGAGGAAGCTGAATGGAGACGAGTAGGTGGCGACCGAAGGCCAAGGTGAGGAGAGGCAACTCTTCTGACTGAGGCTGAGGAAGCTGAATGGAGGTAGAGTAGGTGGCGACCGAAGGCCAAGGTGAGGAGAGGCAACTCTCCTGACTGAGGCTGAGGAAGCCAAGAGAAGACAGCAGAAGTAGAGAGTAGAAAGACGCCTCAGAAGCAGGGTTCGCATTGTAGGCCGTGTACTCCCAGTGCTCGAGCGCCTCTTTAGACTAGGATCAAATTGCAAAAGCCCACAACGAGGCCAAGCAACATTCTAGCATTCTAATAAACTCACATAATAATAATAATAAATATGGTTTAGGGTTTAGGGTTTAGGGTTTAGGGTTTAGGCGCCGTTATTTTCGGCAGCGCGCCGTTATTTTCGGCAGCATGGCTCCTCGTCAGGTGTAGGGGAAGCCGCCAGGGCGCCAAGGAAGCTGCAAGCAAGAGGTTTGTATACTTCAAATAGCTTTCTAAGTATGGTTCTTCAGTATGATGAAAATGTTCGCAACCTGCTGTATCGGAGATCATGCCAATACACGCAGAGCGGACTTGTGGATGCCTCTGTCCTCGAAGCTGATCTCGTCGAGAGGGTGAAGAGCTTCGCGAAGCGTTATCCGAACAGCAGGACAGCCCAGGCTTGCAAGGCTGTGGAGGGATGCACCCCCGACGCTATCGCAGAAGCCATCCGCTCGACATGTCAGCAGGCACGACGTGAGCTTCTACAAGAAGCAATGACTGGATGGAGTGACGCATCCAGAGAGTGGTTTATGCAGCAGATTGAAGAAGCCAAGAAGGAGAAGGTCGAGACATACACCGCCTCAGCAGGCAACGAGGTGACTTCCTTCATCTCCATGACTCTCCTGGGCATCTCCTCGGTGTATGTCAACGATGAAGAAAAGCTGAAGAAGAAATTTGAAGAGATCGGACTGATCGTAGACTCAGTGCAAGAGAG
>NW_005434656.1:882108-936637 GCF_000315625.1 Guillardia theta CCMP2712 | reverse complement strand
TCCCTCCCCTCTACTCCCTCCTTCCTCCTCCCTCCGGGACAACATGAGCATCACCTCTCAAAGATCTCCCTGCTGTCGAAGAAACGATTCGGGTCCAAACTCTCCTCCTCCCTCCCCGCCTGCCATCACCCGCTCATGTTGGTTGTCCTCCAGCATTTGAGATCACAGCAGGTCCTCTCTTCACCTGTTCAGCTCCTTCCCCTCGTCGCCTCATCATATCGAACTCCGCCCTGTCTCTTCATCATCGGCTGATTCACCTCCTGCTCGTTCACCTCCAAGTCTCCAGCAGACTCTCTGCCTCCTCTCGTATCCTCTGCCCCCTGTCTTTGCACAACTTCTGTGCGCGCAAGTGAGACATGTATCAGAAGCATGAAGGAGTTACTCTGATCGTAGTGAACATGTTCTCATCGACCCTGCATTCATTTATCAGCTCTTCTCAAGCAAACAAGAACATCTCTCACAAGTTCCAAGTGAACTTGTGACGCCGCAGCTTTCGGAGCAGCTTTCTTGTCATGTCTGCATCACCAACCCTTCATAGCTCAGAACGTTAACATTACACCAGTCCACTTGTGTATCAGACCTCTTTGCTTCCATCAACTTCTTGTAAATGACCTGTATCTTCTGCTTGTCTGATTCAGCATCTGCACTCTTCAGTTTCTGCCGTCAAGCATGTCACAGGCGAGCATGTCAGTAAAGTTCAAGACATTTTCATAGGCCTTGCGCTTCTTCTCCTCCTCTTTCTTCTCCTCTTCCGGCACAAGTCAACTTTCGCTTGCACCGCAACCATCTTCACCTTTCTTCAACTGTCTTCTCCTCCTGCACATCAACATGTCAGACAGTCTACAGTTCAATCCTTCGCAACCTCACTCACATCTCAACTTCAGCGTCGGCAAGCTCTATCCATGCTTTCAAGAGAGATTTCGCGTCCTCGTACAATGTCTCTTCTTTTGAGAACCTCACTGGGAGAATTCTTTGCCCTGCTTCCTCGTTCTCGTCTTCGCTGGGTTGAGAGAGGATTCCTTTTCTTTGCACGATCGCTTTCAAAGTTTTCACCAGTCTGAGAGCAAGTTGTCAGATCGTGGTGAATTTCGATTCGTCACTTTCACGGCTCCTTTCCTCTCCTCTCCTCTCCTCTCCTCTCCTCTCCTCTCCTCTCCTCTCCTCTCCTCTCCTCTCCTCTCCTCTCCTCTCCTCTCCTCGCCTCCAACCCCTCTCCTCCCAACCACCCATCATACCTGTAACTGATCACTTCAGAACTTTCATACTCCAGCTCTTTCAGCACTTCGATCACCTTAATAGCAGCTCCTGTGTCCTGCGACTATGACAAGCGTGTGAGAGTGGTACAATAGCTGCTCCTTCCACCACCCTCTGCTGCTGCTGCTGCTGCTGCTGCTGCTGCTGCTGCTGCTGCTGCTGCTGCTGCTGCTGCTGCTGCTGCTGCTGCTGCTGCTGCTGCTGCTGCTGCTGCTGCTGCTGCTGCTGCTGCTGCTGCTGCTGCTGCTGCTGCTGCTGCTGCTGCTGCTGCTGCTGCTGCTGCTGCTGCTGCTGCTGCTGCTGCTGCTGCTGCTGCTGCTGCTGCTGCTGCTGCTGCTGCTGCTGCTGCTGCTGCTGCTGCACCGTCTCCTTCCGCTTCTCTCTGCTACTCTTCGTTGATGTACTGCTCTTCTCGTCATCACACTTCTGCCCTTCTCTGTTGTCCCTGCTTCAGCCCCTTGACTCATCTCATTTCATAGCAAACAGAAAATCCTCCTCATGATGATGTTGGATTACTTCGATGGCCTTGTCTAGCGACCTCCAGAACGGAATCGTCTCCTTCAGGCTTGTGATTTTATTTAGCCTCTGTGGACACAAGTCAACACCAACACAAGTAGCACAAACAGAATAACATCAGCCGATTGTCAACTCAAACCGACAATGACAGGAATGCATCAAGATCTATTCAACAACAAGGTCAACTGAGTTGTACCTTGAGCGAACCGGTTGTCTTGTCTACTGTGTATCCCTGCAGCGCGATCCGCTCGAAATCCTCATCCTTGAAATCTTCGTCGTCGTCCTGTACAGACCTCACAACTTTCCTCCTGCAGGACCAGCATAAGATCCTCGCACCTTCAAGTCCTTGGGTTTGGTGTGGTTCGGGTCAAGAGGCTCAGAGGAGTCGTAAGCGTCATCTGCCCCCTCCTTGGGCCGGTCCCACCTTTCCCAACATCACGACTTCATGCCGCTGGAACATAACTTGCATACCCTTTCTTCGTGCCGTCCTTGCGATTGATGTTGGGCAGATCGCCTGAGACGAGCGCTCTTGTGTGAGCAGACAGCATCCGAGATGAACAAGAAAGACGCAAAACAAGGAAAACAGGTGAAAACACTGACATAACATCGTGCTGATTCGAATGTGTGCAGGGTACGAGGAGATGATGAAACATGAAAGGTGAAGATTATGAAGAGGAGAACAATCAACAACAACATCGCAGCTGCATACCCTCTCGCTCTATCCCACGTGGCCCCGTCTCAGTAAAATCCGCCGGGGCCTGCATGACAAGGTGGTTTTAGAAGGAGCACTTCCTGCAGCCGCTACCTCCGGGTCGAACGCCAAGGGGTCCTCCGACGTCTCGGTCTCGTCGTCGAGCTGCTCCAAGAGTGAAGAGCTGAGGATCCAAGGCAGAAGAGGAAGATCGCACACCTCTCTTCTCAGATCGATCTTCTCGTCCTCTTTCGGGTCAAACTTCTCATCATTGAGATTCAACGCTTCCTCCTGCCCCACTGTGATCCCCCGTCTCAAGTCGCACAGATGACCTTCTTCTTCAGGAATCGCTTCCTTCTCAGCGTTTGCTGCTTCTGGTATGTCGTTAGCTTGCGTGCAGGTCGCTCGTCCATCTGCCACCAGCGATCCTCACTTCACTCAGGGCCTTACTTCTCCTCCTACCTCCTCTCTCTCCATCTTTCCCCTCCCCTTCGAGCCGCCGCGCAGGGTCAGCAGCCTCAAGCGCATTTCCTGTACCCCGAACGTCACACATCACAAAGTCCAGCAGGAAGCAGGACCAGCATCGCACACCCGCAGGCAGCCGGCGCATGGCGGGCTCGAACTGACCGACCTCCTGCCAGCGGAGACTGTCAGCGAGCGTTGGAGAGCAGCGGATCATGCTGGTAGGACCTGCCATGTCGCATCTGAGATTCGACCCCCCGTCCTCCCAGCCCATGAGCGCTCGCGGCGCCAACCCAGCATGAAGCAAGACAGCCACGAGGATCCGTCTGGTCGCCATGCCCCGCCGCTGTAAAAGAAAAAAAATATTAAAAAAAATGTCAGTGGTCTGAGAACCATGGCAGGGAGTGCGGAGAGAACGCGGAGGCAGTGTGAGGAGTTGCAGGTAAGGGAGGGGAGGGACTGGCGCTGGCGATGACATGCGAGGAAGAACGAGATCTCTCTGAGGAAGGAGGACGCCAAGCACTTGCATGCGCTCATCCAGAAAGCTCGCGCCAAGGAGGCTGAAGCTGTTCAGCTGGCCGAGGAGAGGGAGCAGAGGATCCTGGAGCTGAGAGAAAAAGTAGAGAAGTTCCGCAGGCGTGATGTGGACAGAGCAGCATATCTTGAAGAAACAAGATCACGACACTTGCAGGAAGTCATCATGCTTGAAAACGTGAGCAACATCGCAAATGCCTGTCAAGGACTTGATTTTGTATGGGTAGATCATAAAGGACCTGCAGGCAAAGCTGGACATTGAAGCGCAGCAAAGGAAGGATGTGGAGGTTCTGCACTCTTGTTCTGTACGAGTCTCTCGTCTTCTCTCACAACGTGACCAGAAGCGGTGTGCGAGGCTTGAATCAAGGCTCTACAATGCCAAGGCACCTGCGGCCATCACTATCGAGAAGCTCGCAAAGGTGTGTTTCAAACAACGTCAGGCGTTGGTGTAGCCTTGTGAATTGCCACTTATGCTCTGATAACAGGCGAGACATGCGCTAGAAATGACAGTAGAGAGCTTCTCTGAGAATCAAACGAACATGCAACAGCAGCTGGAGAAAATCAACCTCGCACACGTAGCTTTTTACAGCAACCTAGGTGAGGAAGGGAGATTCGACCCTGATGGAATAAGTGTGCAACAGCTCAAGGAAAAGCACCAGGGAGGCATGTCAGAAACGGAGGCCCAGCAAGTAGCTCAAGTCCCAGCCACGGGGGAATTGTCAAGAGAGGGTTTTGATTCGATTTGTTTGGAAAGGTTTCAAGGTCAAGTAAATGTACGTCATCAGAACAGGCTGAAAGCTCACACAACAATCCACAACCAGCAACCTCAGTTCCAATACCCCGAGAGTTTGGACTCCAAGTTCACCGATGAGTCCGCGTGGTCACCCCCCCCCCCTCGTTAAGCAAGAAAAGCTCAACATATCGATTGCCCAGGTGATGTCTATCTTTCTCGCGCACCTGGTGCACCAAAACGAGTCAAAACAACACAGACATAGGCGTGACTGAGCAACCACTCTCTTCGCCTCCTCCAATCGATTGAAAGAAACCCAAGCTTCCCCAGATGGGCGCCCATCCTGTGTCACGTTCACTCGAACGCGGTCACCCGAGTCAAACCCCATACCTGATTGTTGCCAAATCGTATGGAAGACTCGACTGCATTGTACCCCTTTAAGAACCCCATGACCTGGGGAAGAGTCATTGAAGCGATGAAGTATTCCAGGCATCACATCAAGCGATGTTGCCCCAAAAGGAAGCCCTCTGAGTTTGACTGTTGCAGGATATTTGCCATCCACCCCGGATGAACGTGAAGCAGCCTGTCAAAAAGTCAAACTCTCACGTGCGGTACCGATCACGCACCAAAGCTTTCGACTGAGTTTCCCAGCCCCTGGTTTCAGAGCGTTTGGCAGTTTCGCCTTGTTTCTTTAATGACTGCTCCGACTTGTTCCCCGAGACAGCAGAGGGTCCGATCGAAGCCTCTTGCTGCGATTCTGAAGTGCTTTGTTGCACTCCATTGCTTGTTGCCACAATAGGTGGCTTCCCCCCGGTGACTTTGTTGTTAGAACCTGAAGACAAAGATTGCTGCAGTTCTGGATTGTTCTCCCCCAAATTTAGTGAGTCCGAGAATGAGTCTGTCCATGACGAACCCCTTGTCTCTGAGTTGATCGGAGCTGCGGACGAAACAATCTTTGGACTTGACTGAAGACCTTTTGCCTCCAACCCTCCCAGCACCTTGTCCATCCGATGGTTTGGGAAGTCGTTTCTCAAGGGAGCCGAGGGCATCGACCCAACAATCCCTGGCACCGTAAGGCCTGAAGAAGCACCCTGTATCAAAGGAGAAAGAATCTGTTCAGCGACACTGGTATTTACATCCCTTTGGTTGTCCTCCGGTGAGCACGTGGGCAGAACGAAAGACAGGATCCTGGACTCCGAGAGAGGAGCTTCAACATGATCCTCAAGCTCCAAATCGTTCACAAGACCCGACCAAGTGTTGCCTGCTCCAGCTATTGGTGCAAGCGATGTTTGCTCTATTGGGGGTGTGGCCGACCAGTTTCCATTGCGCCCGTTCCCTCTCGTACTCCAATCCAGCGATGCCCAGGAGGGAGACATCTGTGAAACAGCAGCATTGGGAGGAAGCATTGGGCCCAGCGTTGAGAGCTCGTCGCCTCGTTCCATCCTACTCCCGTGCATGCCCCACTGAGGGGAGGCACCCTGCCATGGAAAGTGAGGAGGCGTCGGCTGAGCGCCATGGAGCGGCTGAGGAAGGGGTTGCTGTTGACTGCAAAGGATCTCATCCAGCAGAGTAAGAGCTTCCTCCCGCTGCTTCTCCTCAGGAAGCGCTATCAGGAGCTCCCGCAGCCGCCCCGCCGCCATTGCCGGGGCGGGGGTCCTCTGCTCAATAGCGTCAGGCTAGACCGGTGGATACCAAAGGATCTAGAAAGGACGGGTCCTCTAAAGCTAAGAGGATGCTTGAAGGGCAGCAAGGTTGCCCGTCCATGGTAGGGTGGATACCCCTACCCCCAATTTTCATCGAAGTTGATATCATTTGCACCGGTGTACATAGACAACAGGTGGGTCAAATCCTGGTGCTACAACTCCCGCCTCCACCCCACCCCCCCACACCTCCACCCCCTACCCCTATATGAGAACAGGTCCGATCAATCACGGCATGGCGCGCGGCGCCTATCAGCCCCCCCCCTCTCTACTGTCAGTCTTTCTCGATTGCTACCAATACCAGAAGTCAGGAGTCCTTTGCCCCTGGTACGCGCCCCCCCACGATCACCCCTGCATCGACTACCCTACCTATGCCATGCCGAAGAATTCAATCTCCGGTCCATGGCGGCTGTCGGATGATGCCTCACCCACCCGTGTTGCCCCCGGCAGGTCCTGTCGAGCTTGGGGGAACAGGGGGGTAGGGGGTGGTTGACCTGATCAGACCCAGGTCACTGGGCTCACTGAAAAGAATACAGTGTAGTAAAGGCCCGGCCGGCGCCGGGCCCGACCCGGGCGACCTGGCCAATTGAACCGATTCGAATCGAATCAAGTCGGAGGCTGAAGTAGTCAGAGCCGGTTGAATCAGTTGCATGACCATGGCCGAGCGGGGAGCGCGCCCCAAGTCAGCGACGATGGAGGTGAAGAGCCGAGGAGAGGAGAAGGGGGGGGCAGGTGGAGGGCGGCATGCTCGAATGCATCCCTTGGCCTCCCTCAAGACCATCCGTGAAGAGCTCCACAGGGACGGCCTCCTCATCCGCACACGAGGGGATGTAGCACAGGGTATGCTGCCACAGGCGGCCGTAGCAGAGAGACGGTTCGCTGTGCCCGTGAGGCAAGGCGGGGAGGGAGGAAGAGGATTGGTCGGGCTGCAAAATCTGGGCAACACCTGCTTCCTGAATGCATGCATACAGTGTCTCGCTGCTGTCCCGCCCTTCCGGGACTTCTTCCTCAGCAACCATCACATCTTTCGGCTCGACACGGGGAGCAGCATGCGAGGGACGCTCGCTCTCTCGTTCGGAGAGCTGCTGCACAAGATCTGGCAGGGCGAACCATACTCCTCGGTCTCAGCAGCGATCTTGAAGGACCGGGTTAGCAAGTTCGCCCCTCAGTTCACAGGGTGCAGGCAACATGACAGTCAGGAATTTCTTCGCTTCCTCCTCGACGGGCTCCACGAGGATCTCAAGACAAGCGACAACGATGAGATGCGGCAGTTCATGGAGGTCAGGATGGCTCATGACCAAGTCGCCTCCAAGTACAATGAGTCCATGCCGGCCATGGAGATGTATTGCCTTGACAACCTGAGCTGCGTGACGGCAGCGTTTGGGGGGCAGCTAGTCAGCCAGATCGAGTGCAGGACATGCAGTCATCAGTCCCGTTGCTACGATCCCTTTCTGGACATATCGCTCCCCATCCCCTCCCCCAGTCAGTTCAAGGAGGGGCAGGAGCAGGCGCATCGACCCCGCTGTCACCTTACAGACTGTTTCAACTTGTTCACCGAGAAAGAAGTGCTTGAAGGTCAGAGTAGTTCTATCGATCGCCATGCGCTGACTGTCTCTTCTATCGCCTGATCCCTACGTTTTGTTGTCGCAGGAGAAAACATGTACAGCTGCCCTAACTGCAACAGCAGAAGCTGTGCCACCAAGCAACTTAAGTTCGTCTCCCTCCCTCCTATCCTCGTCTTGCACATCAAGCGCTTCTCTTACACGGAAGTCTCCCGAGAGAAACTCGTCACATCGCTTGAGTTCCCGAAGGCAGGGCTCGACTTGTCTCCTTTCGCAGTGGAGACAGGATCAGGCGAGCGGGAATACCCTCCTATCTACGACCTGAAATCTGTTGCGCTCCATGTGGGAGGGATGGCGGGGGGGCACTACCATGCCCTTTGTCTCAACAGGTGAAAGCCTTGCTTTGACTTGCTTTGTCTTGCATTCCTCTGTCCCAACCTCACTCGCGGACGCTTGAATCCTTTGCCTCAGCCTGTAGTTTTTCCCCTTCCCTCTACCTTTCATTCCCACTTCACATCTCCATATTTGAGGTTGTATGGTGATCCATAATCTCAGCGAAAACAACTGCTGGTACGATTTCAATGACTCAAGAGTTTCTAAGACACTGATGGAACAAATGGTACATGAATGCATTCTTGCAAAAAAAGTTTTTTTAACCGAATGATAGGATCCTTCCGAGCCTTACATCTTCTTCTACCAACGGCGAGGTGTTGTGCTACCCTGGTGATTCAAACATCAGTTGGTGCTCGCTTATGGCCGGAGCCATTATTGTTTCGAACGTTCTTGTGTATATTAGTGAAATATTCTTTGAACCCTGTCAAGATGTGAAGTGGCGATCAACCCCGTTCACGATTTCTACAGTCAGCGTTTCAAGGTTTCGAGCCTGTACACGATTGGATCAGCTCCTCAAAGTCTGTCCGATCCCTTACAACATTCACACCTCCACCCCTCATGTTGGCTGGTGATCTTCCTCCCAGTATCGCATCGGAAGCTGCCCAACAGCATTCAATTCACGTGTCAACTGCCAGCGTTGAAACTCTACCACGAGCTCATGCTGACGCACTTGATCTGCAGCGTCAACCTGATCCTCGAGAGTCGACTTGACTTGAAGAATCCGTCACCGCGTCAACCTCCCCGTCACCTGACTCACCGTCCTCTGCAGAGGTCTCAACGTTTTCTGTGTACATGACGAAACTCCTGAGAGGCAACACTGTGAGCTGGCAGTGATGCCACGCCTCTCACTGCCTGGAGGAGATCTGCTCCATGACGGTCAGAGCTGTTCGCTGAATGTCCTGCACACGTAGTGAGAATGAAAGCGACATCTTGGTCTTCGGCATACTTGATTGTCGTAGGTCAGCAGCCGTTTCAGATGGGACAATGGACTGTTCTGCATCCCAGGTGACGTCTCAAGGCTTTTAATTCAAACAGTCTCACCTCATTGAGTCTATCCGCTGATTCATACAACTGATTTCCAACGAGAGTGAGAAGAAATTGAAGAGGAAGAAGAAGAAGAAGAGTGGAGAACACATCTCAGTTACCTTGTCGAATTTGATGATCAGGCTCGTCATGATCTCTGCTGCTGCTCGTCGAACTATCACTTGATCACTTGTCATTCTTGTGAAATAAGCATCAAAATCATCCTCGAGTCACACAAAGCAGGTCAACCTCTGCGCGACGTATCGGACAAGCTCGTGGTCTGTTGGGTTCGAGTACTCGATGACAGCTTGTACCATTTGGTTCCTAGAACGCATCACATCTCCCCCGCCCTCTTCGTCTTCACCTCAACTTTGCATCGGAGTCATCAAGCTTGTGCAAGAAGATCTCCATCTGATCACCGTCACTGCCTCCTCTCTCACTCCTCCTCCTCCACCAGTTGCGGAGGAAGCGACGCCTGTGCGTCTTTCCTTGA
Organism: Guillardia theta CCMP2712; assembly: GCF_000315625.1. Classification (NCBI taxonomy): domain Eukaryota; class Cryptophyceae; order Pyrenomonadales; family Geminigeraceae; genus Guillardia; species Guillardia theta. Next base: position 927,279 of record NW_005434656.1, on the reverse strand, counting down.
CTTGGCCATGCTGAGCAGAGCCTGAGAGCCGATGAGCAGCAGAGGGGGATCGACGAGCGACCTGAATGACCACCAGTCGAACTTGCACAGACTCGTCGTAGAGCTTGCTCCCTAGCGCCAGCAGCACCTGCTCTACCTCAGCACCTCCCCCTCCCTTCCTCCCTCCTCCACCTCCGCATCGTCTGGTTCTGCCGCATGCTGTAAAGTTCGGATCGCATCCAATCTGGTGCGCCAAGAGGGATGATCGAGTCGTTTGAGTTGCGTCTCGACCACCTGCAGGAGGAGGATGAGAAGAGGAGGTAGAGGCAGGGAGGTCACCTTCAACCCGATGCTGATGAGCGATGCTTCTGCTAGTGACCTCAGGTTCTCGTTCTCTTCCTTGTCCGCTATGTCTTCCAGCAGAGCCATCACCTGCCATATCCTTGAGGACCATGCCGCCTCAACGGGTCTCTCCGACCTTCTCTTCGCGTTTCCGGGAGCGTTCACGCAGCAGGTAGATGGCATCTCTTTTCTCCTGCCATGACTGGCTCGTTCGCAGTCGCCTCATCAACTCTTCAACGCTCTCCTTGCCCTCCTGGTCCTTGCCCTCCCCCTCGCCCTCCTCTCCCCCCTCCCCACCTTCCTTCATCCCCTGTTCCTACCGCTCCCTCTAATTAGCTCCCAGTAGTATCCCCGCGGTTGCCCGACTCCTGAGGGATGGCAGAGGAGGTCATCCGGGCGCTGCGGGAGAAGCACGCGAAGCCGCAGCATGCTGGGAGCGAGCGAGGCGCCAAGACGACCCTCGGCATCATCCTCGAGGGCACCCGCGTCTCCATGGTCGTTCCTGCCAGCCCCGCGTATCGCCCGAGGAAGGGAAAGCGAGTGGAGCGAGACGACGAGATCGTCGAGATCGACGGGGCGGGAGTGAAGAAGGAGGTGGTGCTGAAGCAGCTGCGAGGAAGCGACGAGATCGGAACTCTCGTTGACGTCAAACTTCGACGCGCAGATCATGTCGAGAAAGTGACGCTCGTCCGCGCGTGCATGGAGCAAGTGATCGAACTGAAGGATCTCTTCCTTGCCATGGCTGAGTTGAAAGCGAATGCCGAGAGGAAAGCTCCTGACTTGAACGAGAACATCCGGTTGATATCCGTCGTTGAGAAACAACTCGCAAGGATCGATGATGTGCGAGAAGACACGGAGAATCGTCTGAGGTAACGTCAGCTTGTTCTCATTCCTTTCACACTTGCTGACAGGTCGCACATCGTCGACCTGGAGATCAGCTTCCGAGAAGCCACTGACAAGTTGCAAGAGTCTCTGAAGAGAGCAGAAGACAACTATCAAGAAGCCATGTCTACCAACGCAAAGTTGACCAAGGAGATGGTAAGGCTGAAAGAGACGACACAACAAGAGCTAGAGCTCTGTACGGCAGACAATCAGAGTCTTAAGAGTGAGATAATTCAGCTGCAAGCTCTAGTAGACCAGTTGTCTGATGGGTAAGACAACAACGAACAGCCTGCCTCCTGACTTGCCCGCAGATTGCAACAGAAAAGTGAGATGCAAGATAGCTTTATCCATGACATGCAGGAGCAAGGTAGTTGCTTGTAAACGAATGACGATGCCAGTGAGTGCGAGTGTTTCTTAGTTCTAGATGAGTTTCAGCAAATCGAAGAGCAGATCTCCAAGGTGGAAGAAGTCTTGTCGAAAACAGATCGGACCATAGAGCTTCTGAATGTTGAGGTTCGTCAACTGCAACAAAATGCCATCGAAGGCACACGGCTGCGGAGAAAACGTGAAGAAGAACTGGAAAGACGAGAAGAAGAACTGAAAAGTATGTCACAACAATTCAAAGACACGTTGGAGCAGCTCAAAAATGCTGAAGCATCGATCCAAGACAGGGAGGAGGAGGCGTCAAGGCTACAGGAAGCAATGAAAGACAAGGAGGAGGAGGCGTCAAGGCTACAGGAAGCAATGAAAGAAAAGGAGGAGGAGGCGTCAAGGCTACAGGAAGCAATGAAAGAAAAGGAGGAGGAGGCGTCAAGGCTACAGGAGGTGTTATTTGATGATATGAAACGGAATTTGACGGTCTTGATTGAAACTGCCAAGCACATGCGGAAGGATGCAGAGGAGATCAGGAAAGAAACGGAAGAGAGGAACGCCGAAGCAAGTCGATGGCGCACGCGAGCTGAATGGCTGCAGTCAGAGCACAGGGAGTTGACGAAGGAGCTTCAGGAGGCGCGGATAAATCTCAAGGCGATGGCAAACGAGTCAGCGCAGATGCAAGCAGAGCTGCGAGCAGAGATGGTGAGGATGAAAGAGACGCACGAGAAGGAGTTGAGGGAGTCTCTTGACCAACATGACAAGGACAAGCAGCAGCTCGTCTCGCAGCTTCGCTTCGACCTGCAAGGCATGGAGCGTGAGGCGTTTGAGGGCAGGAGGGTGAAGGAGGAGCTGGAAGAGATCATTCGACTGCGTGGGATAGAGCGGATAGAGCATAATTACCTGAAAGCCGAATATCATCGATGGTTCAAAGAAGTGAAGAAATGCAAGTCAGAGATCAGTCTTGCCTGTTCTGAGATCGACAAGCTGGCCCACGACACGATAAAGGAGAACAAGGTCAACGAAGAGAAAGAATTGACCTGAGTGACTTTGACCTGACAGAGAAGCGAGTCAGTGCTACAAGAACACTCGAACGCCTCCTCCAAGGTCAAGTTCTTGGAGAAGAAGATTTTTGAGCTGGAAACAGAGAAGAAGAGCAGAGAAGCTGTTTACGCCTATTTCGATGCTCCCGACATGCTGACTGTTCCACCAGCGTCTCTCCGTGAAGCCGCAGGGCCACTACTCCGATGACCGCTACATGCTCAAAGCTGCTCTTGACGCCAGCACAGAAGCGCTTGAAGAATGTCACAGTGAGGGGGAGGGGCAGCAATGACGAAGAGACTGACAGCCACTGTAAGCGTCCAACGTCCTCCTCTTCGAAGAATTGAAGCTCCTCAAATCACGGGTAACCTACCGACTGATTTCTCACTCCTCCTTTCTTCTTTCTCCTTATCACATACCATGTTTCTAAATCCTCTCCATCTCATTTGAAACCTCGCTCCTCTCTTCCCCTTGATCATCGATTGGTATCTCCTTCCTCTCGTCCCTCAGATCCTCAGGATACCTCTCTGTCTGTCTGTCTGTCTGTCTGTCTGTCTGTCTGTCTCTTCTCTCATTGCTGTTTTACCCTAATCAGCTCGGCACTGAAGTGAGCATTTCCTACGCCAAGCGCGCCCCATTGACAAGACATGTCGCCATGGAGGGATCATGGAGGCAGGAGACGAGTAAGTTTGGCGTCGTGACTGACTCGAGTGACAGGTGAGGAGCAAACAAGAAGTCAGAGATGGCACAAGAGACTTGGCAAGGTTTGATAAAGAGGAGAAGATAATAAACAAATAGGGAGGAAGAAGAATCTATTGGGGAGAGGGCGGCTTGGAAGGCTTGGACATGCTTTGAATGTACTCGGCGTATCTCAGTTGCTCTGTTCTCCTGATCATCTCAAGGATGTGGTCGGCTCCTCCCGGCATCTTGTTGGTCACGGACTCAAACGAGGCTGCCTCGTGCGAGGAAGGGGCTCCAAACCTCATAAGGCGTCAGCGGCAGCAAGCAGCCTCCCTCCCACTCACAGGATCTGCGACGAGCTCACAGAATCTCCTGAGGTTTCAGCGGGAGCTGCCTCGCTCGTCGTCTGGTTGACATGAGTTGGTACATGAGGGGCGTTGGCGGGGGGAGTTTGAGGAATGCTTGTTTTCTCTGCTGTGGCGTTTGATTGTGCTGGAGGAGCATACGGAGGCCGATACGCATTTTGTATGCCTGATAAGCAAAACTTGCATCAGATTCAACGACATGGCTCTTGATTGTACAAACTTTGATACGCAGCAACCGTGTTGCCCGTGTTTTGCTGCTTTGCCGGAGAAAATGGCATTGAGCCATACATTGGAGGGATGATCTGAACGTTCGACCTTATTTCTGAATGGACCGAGTTGATTTCAAACAAAGTGGTTCTCATCTCATGATGTAGCTCGCTGAACTCTGACAGAGGTCCTTTCTTGGTGTATTCATCCTTTATCTGCATCGCAACAATCCTCAGCTCAGCAAGGCGGCAGAGCATGCATCACCCGTCTCATGGACACCACTCCTCTACCGACAAGACTGCCCAGCCTGCGACACATGATAGGAAGATCTTTCTTGCCAAAGCTAGGAAGCAGTTAGCAAGGAAGTGTGGAAGGAACAAACAAGGTTTGGCATCACAATCAAAAAACGCAACAAACCCTCTTGCTCAAAGAGTAGGAGAAACATCTTAAGACATGTGTTGTTGCAATGAAACAGAGCAAGACTTGTGTCTTTGATCTTCAATCACATCTCATCCAACTTGCTCAAACTTACAGCATTGCTGAGGCCCCGAAGATCACAAAGATCTCGCCCCAACTAAACATGGCGGCACCTGCACTCCGTACTTCGACCTTGTCCGGCCCCCCTCAACATTTGACCTTATCTGAATATCAAGGCACTAAATTCTTATATAGTAGTATACCTTTGTCAATTTGAACTGTCCTTCTTGCTTCCCTTCCCCGAAAAGGAACTGCCTTCCCTGTCCTTCCCTGTCCTTCCCTGCCCTTCCCTTCCCTTCCCGTCCCAACCCCTCCCTCCCTTCCCCATCTCCTCCCGTCCCGTCCCGTCCCGTCCCTTCCCCCAAGCCCCCTCCCCTCCCTTCCCCTCCCTTTCCCATTCCATCCCATCCCATCCTTTCCCTTATCTTCCCTTCTCCACTTCCCTTCCCTTCCCACGTAGCCCATCTCCGCTGTTCTATCTTTGCCCTAAACCTTTTTCGCCCGCCCGTCGCTTTCGTCCCCCCCCATCCTTCCCGCGCTCCCAAGCCCCTCATCATTTTGCCTTTGCCCTCAATCTTACCGCTTGTCCAGATACAGCCACTTCTCCTTTCCTCTCTGCAACTTGAACTTGCGGTTTCCGAATACTCCTGCCCGCCTTGCCCCATCACTTCCCATCACTTCCACGCGTTGGCCCTGGCCTCTCATAGAGCTCTTCTCCTATTGTCACTGATCAAGTGCACTCTTCCCCATCTTGTCGCGCCCTTTTCTGCTTCAATTCCCTCCTCTCCTCCCCTCCTCTTCCCTACCTCACCTTCGCGTCATCATTCAAGCTCCTTCGCAAGGACGCAACAGTCGGACCCTGTAGAACAGCTGACTCGAGTTGTGCAGCATCAATCTTTGAGAGCCATCAGGTTGCCCAAACTTGGCAAGACCCGAAGAAACGATGTCTGGGTATCAGATTGCAGACGATGAAGAGAGCGATTACGTCAGGTAGGAAAAGCATCATCTTGACTTCTCCTTGGCCTGATCCGGTTTCTTACAGAGAAGGGCAATTTTCTGAGAGCAGCTTGAAGGACAAGCTGCTCGAAACGTTTCGCTCCGGCATGGGTAGCCATCCAAAGATCGTTTGCCTGACCATCTTTATCCTCCTAGTACTGATAAGTGAGGCGGCCCAAGAGGGGTTGAACATCTCTGACTCTTGTTTGTAGTCCACTGGTTTCTCGCGATCCTGCCGTCTCTCATCTTCTGGTTGATCCTCTTGTCTGGTCAGTGCGCATGAGCACGTCTTGTCTACTGAGAGCTCCCAATGTCCAGGAGGCTTGCTAGCCCTGAAGTACTCCGCCAACTATCTGCCTGACGTGATTCGCGAGAGAGTAAGACGGCTGCTGAACGAGACTCTTCGCTGATCACCCAGCAGATTCCCTGGATCGCCAACGACGCAACCTAGCCCCCCGATCTCCCCGACGAGCATTCATGTATAAAGTTCGCAATGGTCCTTCCGAGGAAACATTTTTTTAAGTTCGATCATGAAGATGAAGCTTTCACTCTTTCCCATGAGTCTCAGCATTGCAAGTTTCTCGGTACTTCATGCTCTACAGCTCAACCCTCCATGTCGGTCAGGCTCCCCCGCCCTGTGCATCCGAGGCGAGTGCAGTCTGCAGAGACTCTCTACAGGACTACCTCTTTCTCACGTCATACATGGGCGCTTCAAAGGTATGACATGGAGTGATCGGCAAGCCTTGGCTGTACTTTTTCGTAGTGTGTATAACTTACAATTTCTAAGTTTATATCTTACAAATAGACGGCATCGCCTCAGCAATTTCCTCCTTCTCTACGGAACTCCTACTTCAATAGGCCCCTCCTCCTGCATCAAGAACCACTCGATCCATCCCGCCTCCAGCGGACTCTCGTCCTCCTCCCACCCCCAGCCCTCCCCTTCTCTCCTGCTGGGACTCTGCCTTGACCCTTCCTCCGACCCCATCGACATCCCAGCCGATGACGGCGACGGCGACGGCGACGTGCGAGTCCTCGAGTACGGCCACCTGGTGATCCCCGCCCGTCTGCAGACGCTCTTCATGGCGGTGAGAGAGATGCCGAGGATCTTGGCGGCCTCGCTTTCCTTGTAGCAGAAGAGGGCTTGGAGGCGGGCAGGGTCGATTCTGATGCAGTTCTTGCGGATGGCTCGGGGCTTCTTGGCGATGACTTGAGCTGCTGTCTGCACAGGAAGCGACACAGACGAGAGATGATGGGTGGTCTGCACCACAGACATGGCGAGGAAAGGAAGCGAACACGGCCAGGAAAGGGAGGAGAGGCAGGAAGGGAGCGAGGGCTCCACGTAGATCAACTTGGATAGGACAGGAGGGACCGTACTACATCGCGAAGGAGAAAAGAGGAGATACGATCTCAAGGAGTGCGGAGGACGCCCCGTGAGGATATTCCGAGTTCCGGGCCGCACTGCCGTTGACTGTCATCTCCGATCTCAGTGGCATGCGCCTTCCTCCGAGCCCGGAAGGTCACATGGACGGTCCCCTGTGACCGGGCCGGGAGAGTCACGTTTAACTTAACTTTGGCACTGAGTAAACGATCGGAGCGGCCACCGCGACATCGCTGGCATGGCCGCGCGGGGGACTTGTCCTGCGCGCCGTTAAGTGAAGGTATTAGTTAAGTTTGGGGGACAGCAGTCGGCAGGATTAGGTTTGGTTCTCGCTGTCTTTTCTCTTCTCGCCGTTTGGCCTGTGCGACAGTGTCAGGGTCGAGCCTCCTCGACTCTCCTGATTGTCCTCGTACTGCTTTTTAACTAACTTTGAGTAAAGACGATCGGATTGATGATTTTTAACTTGTCGGATGAGACCCCGGTCGGATACGATATGCACTGCAAGTGCCGACGGTGCCCCGCCGGGGCCGGCACCGTGAGCGGCGCGGCCTCGGAGCTTGACTCGGATCCAACTTAGTTAAAGTTCCGCGGGCCGTGATTCAACCGGGACTTCAAATCATTCGGAATACTCGGTGACCGGGCGCAGTAGACCGCGGCCGTCGCACTGCGGCAGTTATGGAATTCCCGGCCGCGCGAATCAGGCTCAAAAACTTGTGATCGGACCATGGCAAGTCCGAGTCAGTGAAACCAAAATTCAATCATGGGCCAGCCTTACAACCCACCGTCACGGTCGTGGCAGTGGGCCATTTCAACCATGGCGACGGAGCACAAGTTTGTTAGACTTGTACTGTGCCAAAGTCACGCAGACATCACTGGTATCGACCTCAGTTGCAACCGTTGAACCGTGACTGAAGCCTGTGACAGTTTTTGCTCACGGCGGGCCGGCGACTAGCGGTCGGACCGTCTGAGTCACTGACCGTGTGCGCCTGATCCGTAACAGCGTCCGATCGCCGTGTTGAACGGTTCAAGCCATGTCACACGAGTCGGGCCGGACGGAGTGCCAGAGTGCCCCGCCGGGTATCCGATCCATGATCAGCCGTGAACGATACCGTAGTACTATCATATAGAATGCGCCGACAGCACTGAGCAACAGGTGGCCGGGCCGGTCTTGTTGCCTTGCCGTGTGCATAGTCACAGCAAGCCCAGCAACTCATCAATCACCGTCACTCAACGCGTCTAAAAACAAAATACATGAGCAAGAAATACAGCTCTGATCCCCATCAGTCATCCAATCAGTCAAGGTGGCTAAAGTTCTCAAGGTTGCTAAAGTTCTCATACACCGCACTTTTGCCGGAAGTTTCTTTGAATCAATCATTTACAAAGATTTCATTAATTAAAGGATAAGAAAGAAAGACCAAGGAATTGGCCGGTTACACTACAAATTGAATCACTCATTGATTCTTGTCGTATTGTCACCAGAATAGAGTGACATTGTTCAAAATCAATTCATATCAATACTATTTTACAACTGTACCATTCACCTTCCACATTGAAGAATTAGAAGACAGTCAAGTCTTCCAAATCGTCTTTTGATTGAATGTACCACTCGATCCATCCCGCCTCCAGCGGACTCTCGTCCTCCTCCCACCCCCAGCCCTCCCCTCCCCCCATGTCCGCCTCCGGGCTCCCGCATACACTAGTCTCGACACTGCTCGACCCTTCCTCCGGCCCCATCGACATCCCAGCCGATGACGGCGACGGCGAAGGAGATGATCCCGACGCTGATGCACTGTCCCCCGCCCCCGCGCGAGTCCTCGAGTACGGCCACCTGGTGATCCCCGCCCGTCTGCAGACGCTCTTCATGGCGGTGAGAGAGATGCCGAGGATCTTGGCGGCCTCGCTTTCCTTGTAGCAGAAGAGGGCTTGGAGGCGGGCAGGGTCGATTCTGATGCAGTTCTTGCGGATGGCTCGGGGCTTCTTGGTGATGACTTGAGCTGCTGTCTGCGCGCTCATGGCTGATTGTAATGTGTGTCTAAAGGATAAGCTTATTGGAGGAGAAGTGAAAGGAGATGATGAAGCAGGGTCGCTTCTAAGTCCTCGTGGTGTCACGATAGGAGGAGCGCAAGGGTGTGCAAGGGGGAGGCGGAGAGCGTTTTAGGTATGAAGGGGGAAGGGAAGGGGGAAGGGGGAAGTCAGCATTATCGTGTGGGGGTGATGGGTCCACGCGCCTGCTTCAGACCCGTGATTTACACTAACATTTCCAGTCAAATCTATGGGTTGGGTACTTCATTGACTGGAACCTTTCTGCTGCAGGGTGGGGTACATGTTGTAAAGATATCCCCTTAGGGTAGGGGTATTTAAGCACCCTATTTCTTCCTGTGCAAAGTACCGGTACAATCTAGTTTGCCTATCAAGAATAGGGACGGGTGGTATGGATACGACTGAAGTTTTTAATTTTAGATTTCTAAAAGTGTTTTTGCATTTAGAGCCCTCGATCCTTTTGTCTTCGAGTCATGACTTCCCCAACCACCCCTCCCTCAGCCTTGAGCTTGTGTACTTTTCACCGGTCCATTGACTGGCTGCCCCCATTAGCCCCATGCCAGCAATCTTTACTAGTCATCACGTATGCCTCGAAGTCGATTCCACCTCCAGTGCCCCGCCGTTCTTATATGTGGAGCCCTAGTACGACCCAAGATAGCAGAATGCATTGCTCTTGAAGGCAATTGACTTTACTTGGTGAAAAGTATTCTTTTGGATCTCTCATTACACCTCTTTGGACAAATCCGGAGATTTGTTGGTCTGAGCAACGTCCGAGATACGTCTATTCGCTCAAACGTTGCAATCTCTTGTATCTCATGAACTACCCCTTGGTATCAAAACTGTAGCTTGGGAGGGTACTCGAAAAATGTTTTAACCAAAAGTTCAATCGTTTTAATTTTGGGGGGTTGGCCCCCTTTCCTTCCGAAGTTCCGGACCCTACCCTACTAGGCTACGACTTTCTGACTGGTACGGCGCTCCGTTTACACACTGCTCCTCTGATCCACCCCACCCTGAATTGATCCGGTTTTTGTTTGTATTTTGCACCCGTGATCGTCAGAATTCGGACACGTCATGCAGTCAATTGAAGTCTTTTGACGGTACGGTACCGATCTTGGATTGCAGTACAGCTACGATCCTTTGAGCTCGCCTACGACTACGCGGTTTTGCTCCTGCGCAGTTTTATTAAGGTTTTAGGCAATTACGACCTCCGCGTAAAGCGGGAGGTTTGGCCGAGACGGATTGGGGTGGGGTGGTCAGACTGGTGAATTCGAAGGGTAGCATGCCGGTGGCGGAGCGGCCGCCTCCGTTTTGAGGAGCTGGGCGAGGCCACATGACCGCAAAGATATATGCCTATGTGGGTACGAAAACAGTTGGGAGCGAGGGGGCGGCAAAATCACACGGGGTCCATTGATATCCGGGGCTCCGGGTCAGCAATCACGATACGAAGTCTGTTGAGTAAAGTTCAGCCGTGACATGTTTGACTGTCTGTCAGTCTGCCTGTCAAATTTGCCGACACCTCCGAACGCTCCGAGAGGCGCATTCAGAGCAGAATCTTTACTACTCATCACAAGTTTGCCCGGCACAAGGGAGGGGGAACGGTCAGGACCTTGTGATTCCAGTTGGGCCTTCTTTACTCAAAGGTAAGTTAAAAATCAGTACGAGGAGAATCAGGAGAATATGAGGAATGAGACGCATACCGGAACGCACCCGCGATGATGGCAGCGAAGGACAGGGAGGCCTTGGGCTGACGAAAGATCTGGACCGGATGCGTTTGCAAGTCGGATCACCTGGGACATCTGGCAAAGTGGCCGAGAGACCATCCAGCGCTACGTTCACTGACTTGAGCTCCCAACATGTAGCTGCTCATTTTCCTCCAAGATGTCGCGAGAACTGGCTTTCAAGGGGAGAGCGGGATCATCTCTCCTTCAAGAAGCTGCCCAATCGAGACATGCTTCGACTCATGAAGTCAGAGACAACACCACTTGTTGGCATGCTCTTCCCATCCATGTTTTCTTGAACAACTTCTTTCAACATAACAACTCCGAGAGGAAAACCAGGCCTTAGCGTACCAAAATGTTAGGAAAACTTCCTACAAGTATCTCGCGATCCAGTGTTGACACACGAAGTGATCCCGTCAAGAAACCAAAGAGCAAGTGTGCGAAAGCAATGCACAGTCCAACGCTGCTTCTTATTTGACGTGAAAATATAAAGGAAAGAAAGCAATCTAAATTCTTAAGAAACTGTTGTATACACAACCTTGCGTAAGACGTTGAGCTCAGATGATCTTAGGATCTCTGTTTATTAAGCACACATCCTATTACCCTACGCTACGTCCAAGGGGCGTCCGGTATGAGTCCAAAATACAACAGAAACGATACTGCCTAGGATGTCTATTCAAGGAAGACCAAAGTCAGTGAACATATCCTATCACTTCAGACTGTTAGGACAATTTCTTTACTCGGAGACTCATTGAGGCTCGGCGCGCCTTCAAAGCCTTCACGTCATCGAGCTTCAAGGCCCTCTAGCAAGTAGAAGCCGAGTCGCAACATGACTGACGATCCCGTCCTATTCCAATTCACCCCCAGGTCAGTAGTGAATGGTCAGCCAGACAGCGTGTGCCGCTCTGCTTGAATGATGCGAAAATATGAGGAAATATGAGGATAGGGTCACCCACCACCGGCATCTTTGAGCAAAGTTTTTGAAGGCGACATACAATCTTGCCATGTCTCATGACCAAAATTACAAGCCTCAGAAATCTAGTTGGGTAAACGATTTTGAAGATTCATGCTTACTTCAGAAATATGACTGTGGCAACAGCTTGAACTGACATCTACATTCTCGTTCGTCCAATCAGGACGGTGAGCATTGACTCATGCCGGCATCTGTTTCCGGAAAATGTCTTCGATTTTCGTTTGGCTGAAACGGCAAGAGGTCGGTAGGGAGAGGGGAGCCGCAAAACGAAAGTGGAGCTTTCTTGTCTTTACACAGAAGTCTGTCAATCAAGATGTTTCAGGTCAGTCATCCGAACAGCTTCACTCTTGGCAAGGCTCAATGAAGGCTTCATAGTATCTACATCTGCCGACCGCTCCCAGGCTTCAGTGTCGCAATGACACAGGCTCCTACAAACTAACAACCAAAGTGGAAGTCAACAATCAGGGACAGCAACACGCTGACTCTGCGGTGGGAATGTCGGGTGATCCAACAATGACAATCATCAACGGGTGACGAGGTCAAGAATGTGGGTCTGTCAAGTACTGCCGCAAGTTGTGTCAGTCTCGTCGTCTTGCTCGACAAGACAAGTCCGCGATCGGACTCCGAGGCTCACTTCTCGAGATATGATTCCCTTCGTCACTACCAAACGTTTTACTCACATTCTCGTACTACTGCGATATTGTTTCTCTGGTAACTAAAACTCCTCGTACTGATGATGTTTGGCTCTCTGCGACCTCAAAAACCCACACCAGTCTCATGGCACCCCCACCTCTGCTTTTCACAGTTTTACCACCCACCCTCTACTTCATACTCCCGGCAGTCGGATCCTTTGCGACTGCTCGACTCTATAACAGGACGGAGAGACATCCAGTCGCAGACGCACGAGCACCTGCCGACCAGCCATGAGCGCGCAGACAGCAGCTCAAGTCATCGCCAAGAAGCCCCGAGCCATCCGCAAGAACTGCATCAGAATCGACCCTGCCCGCCTCCAAGCCCTCTTCTGCTACAAGGAAAGCGAGGCCGCCAAGATCCTCGGCATCTCTCTCACCGCCATGAAGAGCGTCTGCAGACGGGCGGGGATCACCAGGTGGCCGTACTCGAGGACTCGCACGTCTCCGTCGCCGTCGCCGTCATCGGCTGGGATGTCGATGGGGTCGGAGGAAGGGTCCAGGCAGAGTCCCAGCAGGAGAGAAGGGGAGGGCTGGGGGTGGGAGGACGACGAGAGTCCGCTGGAGGCGGGATGGATCGAGTGGTTCATGACCCACCACCAGGGGGGAGCTTAGTCCAACTGTTTGTGTATGGAGGAGCTCAAGAATCTTGGAGGAGAACTTCTCCGATTGCTATTTGTTTCACTGTGTTTTAGTCATGCTGATTACCTTTTTTGCTATGCTATTGTGTCTAGGTATTGATCCTTAATGTTTTGATTGCTCAGAGCGCTTTTTACTGTATGAAAATACAATTTGCAGCCACTAGCTCTCAACATCGTCTGATGAAAGCTTTGTTCATTAAATCGTCATCGACCATATGAGATTGGATCCTGCATATCAAACCAAATCATCGTCCTTCCTATAATTACTGACAAGGTCAGGGAGCTCGACAAGTGTTATGTTCCTTGTTAAATGAACACCTTCAGTGGGTGAGAAAGATATGAGAAATTCTTGTTGTAACGTTTCATATCAGCCATCCATTCTGAGACTCAGCGGCCTTCTGACCTGGCATACTCGCCTAGTAGCAATTTGTCCTGCCGTCCAAGAGTCGAGACTAGTATTATCTGTCTGTGATGCTCTCTCACAAACCGGTGGCAACAGGCTTGGACAGCCTCCGTTTGTTCTCAGCTGCAGGGCCAGTCACCGACCTGCTGCATCCGACTGATGTCCGATCTCACGGCGTCTCAGCCTGATGGGGGGCTCGGACCGTGACGGTGTGACTGAGCCTTGAATCTGTTTACTCACTGAGGCACAGGATGAGAATCTTGTCGGCCCGGCGATTCCGAAGTTCGGGCCGGCCGGCGGCCCGGCCGCGCCCGGTGGCTGGCAGGCCGCCCGCACTGATCGGACCGTACTACCTCAGGGCTACGACGGTAGGCCATGACGGTAGGCCCGACTCGGCAACTAGAGCACTGAGTGAGAGCGAGGAAGACTGCTGAGAGTGCGGGAGAAGAGAAGGGAACGATCGGAGAGCAGGATAGAAGATGCTAGAAAGAAATGAGAGGCGACTCGGATGTCAGAATGAACTCTGACAGAAAAAAGAAAACATGCTGAGTAGAAGTAAATTCTGAGAAGAAGACGAAGAAGAGACAAAAGAGGAGCAGGTGTGTTGTCACTTTCAACAAGTTGGCTCCCGCACTTAGTGACAGGTTCTCTCAAGGTAAATCTTGTTTCGGACGACAGAAGGCTAATGTTTCCTTCGTTAGGCCACCATCTCTTGAGGTTGATACATCGAGTCCTGAGGTTTTGCTTCAGAAATCAGAGGTTGAGACAGCGGAATTGACAACAACTTACTTCAGCACAGCTCAAATGTCAAAGATGTCCAGACGGCTGGCGGGGTTGCTGACCCTATTGTAAGAGCTCATGTCACACCATAACAGCTGACAAGCTCGCCTAGGGAGTACCTCAAGTGGAAGCTACAGTTTCCCTTTCGGCCTTGTGAGATGTACATGCGATCTGCTTGAGGAAGCATTCCTTTACTCACTTGCAACGGGGAAGGCAATGGCTGCATACCCTCTTGAGCCTCAAGTTTGCCTTGTATGCTCTGTTCTACGATGGGATAGGTACACGCATGCTCAACCCAGCATGCGGCGTACCATAGCAGTTGCTGTAGCTTTCACCTGCTCCTCCTCCTCCCCCCCCTCTTGCTGTTTCAGCGGGATTCTTTGCCTCTATAACAGTTTGATTTGTCTTGCTAGTGTATGGAGCAACCACTGCCTTGTGGTGTCTGTTGGTAGCAAAAGGCTTAGAGGGCGTCGGGAGAGCTAGAGGTACTTCCTTGCTCTAGTCCTCCTTCGCCTCAAACGTCACGTGGCAGTTGGAACATGGTCAAATGCATACTTCCTTCATCGGCTCAGCTTCACCATGGCATCGCTCTCGATGCAGAGCAGCTTGCTTGAACAAGTTCCGCAGCACAGGTACCAATTGCGATCTTGTCAAGCTTGTAACTCCAGCGCCGCAGCTTTTGGATCATGTACACTCTCTTTCTCTTGCTGCTTGCTTCGTTGGGGATGATGCTGCCCTACATGAGCATAATTACATACTACTCCTCCATCATCATGTAAGAAAGAGATGGCGGTTTCTTGCTCCTTTGACCGCAGCTCAACAGTTGGGAGCTTGCCGTGCTACCCTGTGTACAAGTGGTCTACGGAGACCTGTTCTTTTCTCTCTCTCCTCTCTCCTCGAACTTTCACTGGTAAGCGTTCATCTGAGTTCGCATCCTCGCTCTTCTTTAAGTGACTCCATCGCTCACTCAGGCCCTGGAGCATAGCCTTCCTGCTGTCGCTGACCGTCAGCTCCATCGACCCGTTCACTCTCAGACGGCGATCAGAGGACCTGAGGTTGAACGGAAGCCTCAGAGTCCCTTGGGACCCGGTCTTCTACTAGTCTTGCTCATCATCGCGAGCTTGCACAACAGTCCTAAAAGCTACTCGTTTATTCTTGCACATGCTCCTCCCCTCCTCTCATGCCGTCGCCTTCATCTTGGAATCCCTCAGGCTCACCAGCGACTCGGTAGCCTTGATGACTTCTTCGGCACACAAGAGGCCGCTCTTGGTTGCGCCCTCCATGGAGTCGATGTAGTCTTGGTACGTGTAGCTCCCGGAGAGGAAGAAGTTGGGGATCACAGTATTCTGAGCCGGTCGAAACTTGTCCATGCCGGGAGCCTCGCGGTAGAGCGACTGCAAGTGAAATGAGAGAGAGCAGGAGGAGGAGGAGGAGGAGGAGGAGGAGGAGGAGGAGGAGGAGGAGGAGGGGACAAGGAGAAAGAGGAGTGCAGGAGGAAGAAGAGAGCAGGAAGGAGAGAGGGGGAGGGGGAGGAGGAGGAGGGACGAAGAAGGAGGTGGTTTGAGTTTCAAGGGAAGGGGATTAACCTCTCGGAGCTTCACCACGTTGCTCCAGGTGCACTTGAGTCCCTGCTCACGCGCCGAGGGGAAGAGCTTGTACGCCTGCTCGCAGGTGATGCGAGCGACCTCCTCAGGGGGCATGCTCATGAAGCGATCAGCAGGAGTGAGGACGCACTGGAGAAGAGAGCCCTCTCCTTCCTTGTAGTATTCGGCAGGGGAGGTAAGGGCAAGATCAGCGAAGCAGGAGAACTCGACGTCGGCACTGTAGAGCAGATTGTCGATGCCCGGTGCCTTCCCATCGGAGAGGTCCTCGTTGATCTTCTTCATCGCCTCCTTGTCCTGCATCTCAGTGATCCAGCCGTCAAATCGCAGCTGAACGGTGGCGACTGGAACTCCCTCCAGTTTGTAGATCCTGTCGAACATGTCGTGCTTGCGGAAGCTCTCGGGAAGAAGCTTCTTGATCCCCGGCACGTCCTGCGCGCACACAACAACGTCGAAGTTCTTCTTGACAGGCTCCCCGCCATCCAGCGCCACCTCGATCCCCTTGACAAACGTCGGCTTTCCCTGCGCGTCAACCTCGTGCATAATGTCCTCTACGCGAGAGTTGAGGTTGAACTTCACTCCCCTCTCCTTGAGGTAGTCCACGATGGGCCCGCTGATGAACGTGTTGGGCGAGCCCTCGCACATGCGCAGCACGGAGGCTTCGGACCGGACGGCGAAGAGCTGGAAGATGGTGAGCATGCAGCGAGCGGAGATGTTGTCACAGTCGATGAAGCCGAGCGCGTACGCGATCGGGTCCCACATCCTCTTGATGCTCCCGCGCGACCCCCCAAGCCGGAGGAACCACTCGGAGAAGGAGATGTCGTCCAGTGATCGCACCATGTCCATCCCGCCATCGAAGTCGACCAGCGCCCGCACGATCGGCGACGTGCCCAGCCTGACCGCGTTCATGAGCTTGTCGTAGAGGCCGAGCTGCTCGGTGGTAGCGAAGGCCTTGAGCCCATTGAAGGGAGCGCCGATGCCTCCCATACGGAAGTCGAGCTCTCCCGTCCATCCTCCCTCGTTGACGAAGATGTGTCGATGCTCCTTGAGGCGCAGCGACTTGTCAAACGTGCCCACGCGCTGGAGGATACCAAACAAGTTGTAGTAGCAGCCGAAGAACACGTGGAGCCCCATCTCGATGTGGTTCCCGTCCTTGTCCACCCAGCTCCCTACCTTCCCTCCAACGAAGTTACGAGCCTCGAAGATCTCGACCTCGTGCCCGGCATCCACCAGATCCATCGCTGTGACCATCCCGGCAAGACCGGAGCCGACTATCCCGATCTTAAGCTTCTTCTCCTCGGGGAAACGGACTGAAGGTCCCTGAAACGCCTTCTGCATGAGACGATCGTTGAGGAGTCCAGAGGTGTCGCTTCCCAGCACTGAATCTCCGACCTTGCGCTCTCCTACCACCCCAACTTTGTTCTGTGCACGGAGGGCAATGGCACCACGCTTGCTCACTACAGGAGCTCTGCTCCTTCCAGCCCCGGCCGAGACGGAGATCGAGCGAGGAGAGGTGAGGAAGGAGGAGCCTGCCAGAGGAGAGCTCGGCATGAAGCCATAGCTCGGCACTGTCAGCGCGCATGCCGCTACTGCTGCTACCGCCGCCTTCAGCATGGTGGGGGCCGCTTCCCTTTAGACCCTCTACCCTACCCTTTACCCCCACCCCCCCAATCCCTATGGATATGACCCCCATCCCCGCACATGCCATAGGACGATTGGCCCGATTGCTGGTCCGACACTGGAATGAGAGCAGGGCAAGGAAGAGAGGGGAAGGGGGAGAGGAGGGGAGAGGAAGGGAGGAGGAAACATCAATCAGCGACGAAGAAAACAAGGACATAACATCTTTCAACAAGGCCTGAGAGTGGATGTAAGGCTCACTTCATGATTGAAACCAAGACCTTCCCAACACAGAGGCGTGTGTGAGATGTCAGAATCTGAGCCACTTGCTGTAAACCAAACCGAAGAAGAGCTTGAGGGGGTCGTTGTTTCGCTTCGAAAGTCGAGCAGGAAAATGTGTTTTGCAACCTTATGCTCGAAATCTCTACAAGTGACATCAAGGGAACGTACAGAAGACTTCGGAGAAAAGGAAAGCCTTGACGGCAAGTGTCAGCTGTTGCTGTATCATGACGAAGGATGGAAGCAGATGGTGCAAGGAGACTTCTCCCTGTGCTGTGGAGCTGTTGTTCACTGCAGCGGGGTCTTTGAATCTCAGGAGCAGGACAGGATGAAAAAGGAGCCAAGGCTACGAAGCATGCTCGTACGTCGGCTGAGAGTTGTGGATTCTCCACACAGAGAGATGAGCGAGAGCGGGGGGGTGCGGCAGCATCCTCTGGTGGAGAGGATAGCTCGTGAAGGGCACGTGCGCTCTTGTGATGTTCAGCCTCTCTGCAAGCAGGTACCTCCTGCGCTTGTTCCGTCTCATGTCTGAGATGCTCGCAAGTGGTGGAGGGGAGCGTGTAAGGACGACGGCACGTGCTCGAGGAGACATTTCTTCCTTGATGAAGCCGAGCAGGGCAAGTACGACGGTGAGTGCTGGACTCCTGTAGCAGCAGCGAGTAACAGGCTGGCAGCATTGAAGAACAAGTCTGAGAGCATGAGGACAATAGAGAGTTTGATCAATGCCGACGATCCTTTCCTTCACGCTGACAAGGCGTCCCGATCCAAGTCTGACGCTCTCTTCGTGGATTGGCTGGTAGAGCATGTGGATGGAGTTCCGCTGTGTGGGTGCTGACGACGGAGCAGGTGGGCACGTTCGGAGAGGAGGAGCTGAGGAGAGGAGTGGTGGATGTGGCAGGGGGGAAGGGAGAGCTCAGCTTCTTTCTGCTGCATCGCCATGGCGTTGGAAGTTGTATCGTTGACCCCCGGCCTGTTCGTCTTACCAAAAGTGAGATGGGGGCGAATTGTGTGCGATTGATATGATGATTGAGATGATGAGGATTATAGAGGAGGAGGAGGAGGAGGAGGAGGAGGAGGAGGAGGAGGAGGAGGAGGAGGAGGAGGAGGAGGAGGAGGAGGAGGAGGAGGAGGAGGAGGAGGAGGAGGAGGAGGAGGAGGAGGAGGAGGAGGAGGAGGAGGAGTCGAGGAGAGGTGGTGGTGGAGGAGGAGGAGGAGGAGGTGGTGGTGGTGGTGGAGGAGGAGGAGGAGGAGAAGGAGGAGGAGGAGGAAGTCACCTTCCTTCCTTCTGATTGCTGCCTTCTGAGGTATTCGAGGGTGGAGTGAATGCCTTTGAACAGAGCCTGAGAAATCCACGAGTTATCAGATTCACTGTCAAGCTCAAGTCAAAGTCTTCCTTTGTCATTCCCTCTGACAGGTTTGCGTTCCTTGCAAGGCCAAGAACTTGAAGGCTCGTCAGCTCGCCGATCTCAGGGGGCACGGACGACAGCTGATTGCCGCAAACGTCCAGGGCCTCCAGGTTGGTGGCCTGCAAGTCACTTGAGGCAAGACGAGACGATGATCGGGTACCTTGAGCCAGCAGTTGGAGGGGAGGGAAGTCAACAGGTTGTCCGATAGATGCAGCTCCGTCAGCTCAGGGAGGAGGACGATGTCTCTCTTGAGCTGTGAGATACGATTGCCGTTCGCCCTGAGGAACTTCAGGTCCTGCGGTGATGACGCGTCATCCCCCTAGCGCAAGAGGCAGACTGACCACCTGCATGAACGCGAGGGTGAGAGGTAGCTGGTCGAGGCGGTTCGAAGACAGGGAGAGGTCAGACATGCTGGTAAGGCAAGCGAGAGACTCGTCAGGGAGGGAGGGGAGGAGGTTCCTCGACACGTCAAGGATTCTCAGCTCGTCCAGCTGAGATATCGAGCTGGGAATGCTCGTCAACCTGTTCATGGAGGCGTCAAGCCGCGTCAGGCTGCGCAGGTTCCCCAGCTCGGGGGGCAGCAGGGAGATCTGGTTGCTGTTGATCCTGAGGTCTTCGAGAGCGATGCAGTTGCAGACTTCAGGAGGGAGAGAGACGATGAAGTTGTGATCCAAGAACAGTGACTTGAGAGTTCTCTCGCACGTGAGCACCAGCACGTTGGGGATCACAGTCAGTTTGTTCCTCGACAAGTCCATCAGAGACAACTGCGAGATCTCGAACGCCATTGGCGGTACGCTCGTCAGCCCGCATGCTCGTAGCCTCAGCTGACCATTGCGAACCTGCAGCCTTGCCTCGAGGGCTGTTTCCTGATTGAGAAAGTTGAAGAAGGCGCTCATGGTCTGATCACCAAAGGCAAGCTTGAGGTTTCACAGGGGTATGTGAACGCGCGATGCTGGTCCTTCAACATGCCTGACAGGGGGGGACTTGGGCTGTATTCGTTCAAGTCCTTGAGGTATCAACATCCATCCTCTCTTCCTTGCTCGTCCTCGTGCTCGTCCTCGTCCCCTGCTCCTTGCTTCCATCATGGCATCACCGGCAACGGACCAACATGACGGTTATGCGAGTAACGCTCTTTCATCATTACCCCCTTTTTTTCCAAAAACATTTAGGGGTAGGGTGATCCTTTTCCCCAACAGGACGTACCCGTACTCTGACAATTGTCTCGGTGAGGTGGTAGGGGGTGGTTCAATATTCATTGTAGGGGTGTTTGCCTAGCAAATGAAGGGGGTGGGGTCGGGTGGGGTGGGCGTGCGTGGCATAGGCGGCCATGGAGAAGCAAGAAATGCTGTTCGCGAAGCTGAAGGAACTCGGTGAGGAGGAGGAGGAGGAGGAGGAGGAGGAGGAGGAGGAGGAGGAGGAGGAGGATCATATCGAAGAGTAGGAGGAGAGAAGAGGACGGTAGGAGGAGATGTTTCTGAGAGAACCATCATGCTGTCGTTGAGTCAAGGGAAAATATGAAAGAGATTACGTGGGGCTAGGTAGACAACAGATACTGCTCTGTGACGAGAAGTGCTCTATACAACAGTGCGCAACTGATTGTGTGAGGAATGATATTTTTCACTTGTCTTTTATGAAACGTCATCGTGAACAGAAAGTAGATTGATCGCAGATTGTTTCTGAAGAAGAGACGTGCATTTGAGTTGTGACTTTGGAAAAACGAGCAGTACCTGTAGGTGTTGTTAATACACCATGCGTGTCGATGTTTATGGCCAGAGAAATTTTGTGAAATATTAGAATGAAATATCTTAGTCTTGCCGTTTTGGCAGCAATAACAATCGTTTTCTGATCACGAGAAACAACTTTTTGACGGTGGTGGCCTCCTCAGGCATTCCTACAGTGACCAAAGAACACAAGCAATGCTTTACAGCAGAAGATGTTGAGAGGTACTTCTTCTCTCTGCCTCTTCTCCTCATCGTCTCCTCTCCTCTTCTCCTCTTCTCTTCTCCTCTCTGATCCCCTGCGACGTTCTGACGTCGTGATAGTGTTGCTGAAGAGTGCGGACTTCAGCCGGCCTCTGGACGCTGCAAGAACATGTTCCTCAAGGTGAGAAACAACTTTTGCTGTGCTTCATGGAGAGTGAGCTTGAGTAGAGCAAGAAAGGAGATCTGTTCTGCTTCACCACTCAATCGGCATCCAAGGTGAGCAGCGGGTCGGAGTTGTTTGTTGGTGATAACAGTACGATCAGATCGACATGAAGCTCTTGTCCAAGAAGCTCGGAGCTCCCGAGTGCCGTTTTGCTGGTCTGTTTCGGAGTCTACGTATGTAAGTGATCTGATGAGAGATGGCGGCAGGCGACGAGTACTTGGCGAGTGTCCTCCAAGTTATCAAGGGCTCGGTGAGCCTGGCGGGTCGTGCGATAGGGAGACTGAAGGTGTTTGACAGGTCACGCCCTTTGCAGCGATCAACGACACAGAGAACAAGTGCACGTTTGCGATCGACAAGGATCTCATGAAGGAGCAGACACTGTGGCTACATCCCCTCCACAACGATAAGAGCACCTCCATCTCCGCCGACAACCTTGTCAAGTTCCTTGAAGCCGTTGGCCACCCTCCCAAGATCCTTGACTTCAGCGATGCTGAAGCCTCGTCGTCGGATGCAGCGGCGAAGCCGAAGCAGGCGGGAGGAGCGGACAAGAAGGCTGCCAAGGGTGAGGGCCAGAAGGATGTTCAGAAGGAGACCCTCCTGTCCATCACTGCCAAGAAGGAGGAGGACTTTGCCAACTGGTACTCGGAGGTGATCACAAGGAGTGACATGATCGACTACTACGACATCTCCGGCTGCTACATCCTGAAGCCCTGGTCCTTCTCCATCTGGGAGCAGATCCAGACCTTTCTCGACGGGGAGATCAAGAAGCTGGGCGTGCAGGGCTGCTATTTCCCCATGTTCGTTTCTCAGAAGGCTCTAGAGGCCGAGAAGGATCACATCGAGGGGTTCTCCCCCGAGGTCGCCTGGGTCACCAAGTCAGGTCAGTCCGAGCTGGAGAATCCTATCGCCGTCCGCCCCACTTCTGAGACCATCATGTACCCTGCCTTTGCCAAGTGGATCCGGTCGCATCGTGACCTGCCCCTGAAGCTCAACCAGTGGTGCAACGTCGTGCGCTGGGAGTTCAAGAACCCCACCCCCTTCATCCGCACCCGCGAGTTCCTCTGGCAGGAGGGTCACACCGCTCACTCGTCCCTCGAGTCCGCAGCGACGGAGGTGCTGGACATCCTCGACCTCTACCGCCGCGTGTACGAGGAGCTGCTGGCTGTTCCTGTGGTGAAGGGGAAAAAGACAGAGACAGAGAAGTTTGCGGGAGGTTTCTACACCACCACCGTCGAGGCCTTCATCCCCGCCACTGCCCGTGGTATCCAGGGGGCCACGTCGCACAACCTCGGGCAGAACTTCGGGAAGATGTTCAAGATCGAGTACGAGGACGAGAAGGGCTCCAAGCAGATCCCCTGGCAGAACTCGTGGGGCATGACGACCCGCACAATCGGTGTGATGGTGATGATCCATGCCGACAACCAAGGCCTCGTCCTCCCTCCCCGCGTCGCTCCCGTCCAGGTCATCGTCATCCCCGTCGTCTACAAGGACTCGGCGGCTGAGCTGAACAGCAAGGCGGAGGAGCTGGTGGAGTCGCTGAGAGCCGCCGGCATCCGCGTGGACATCGACACGCGCTCCAACTACACGGCGGGATGGAAGTACAACCACTGGGAGCAGAAGGGAGTTCCCATCCGCCTCGAGCTGGGCCCCAAGGACCTCGAGAAGAAGCAGGTGAGGATGGTCCGCCGCCTTGACAACAGCAAGGAGGATGTGCCGCTGTCTGTCATCGTCCCCAAGCTCAAGCTCGAGCTCGAGCTGATTCAGCACAAGATGCTCCAGCGAGCCAAGGACGAGCACAGCACGCGCACTCGCACGGTGATGAAGTGGGAGGAGTTCGTGCCAGCTCTCGACGCGGGATGCATGGCACTTACTCCGTTCTGCGACGAGGCTGAGTGGGAGGAGACGGCCAAGAAGCGATCCAAGGAGGAGAAGCTCTCGGCGGGAGAGACGGAGGATGAGAGGACGGCTGTCAGCGCCGCTGCCAAGACCCTCTGCATCCCCTTCGACCAGCCTGACCTCCCTGCAGGGACCCCCTGCTTCATCTCTGGCAAGCCAGCTAAGTGCTGGGTGCTGTGGGGCAGGACGTACTAGAGGAGAGCAAGAGAGTAGCGGTCCTTTGTCTTGCAAGCGATGTGAGTTTGTTGTAAACAAGCATTCAAGCATCTCGCTGTACTATGTCGACCCCTCAACCTTCACGATCGGGATTACCCGATTTAGAATCGAGTGCTGTGGGTCGAGCTCTTTGCCATCCATCTTCTTCCTGTCCGCGCAGAGCTCGGAAAATATTTTGGAGCGCTCGGGGAACAGTCCGCACGCTCTGCCCTGCTGGTCTTAGACCTTGTCTTGGCCGGTGAGCATCTAAGGTTCGAAGGTACTGTAAGAAGACTAAGTCTCATGTCACAAGAGGTTTCATCAGCGTTTCTGAACATCTCAGCGTCGATACAACAACTTGCCGTCTGATGCAGAGACTGCTATTACCAATAGGCATGAAGAGCCTTGAGTGTAAGAGTCTCAGACATGAGGCAGGGCCAATCTGTTTGCAAACCTTGGGCAATGCTGACTAGTTTCATTCATCATCCTGTCAAGAGCACACATCTCATCTCCTTGTAGTCTAACAAGCTGCATCTTGTCTATGCCACCTCCCGCTTGATGAACACCGGAGCCTCCACCTGATCGAACAGCGGGATCATTCCATTGCGGGTTGCTGTCATGTTCGACCGGGTGAAGTTGAGGGAAGTGTGCTGTTGCGCCCCTCCATCATGATGGATATGAAAATGATACTTCCTCTCGGAGTGGGAAAGAAACTCGTCGGGCTGTTTCGTCCATTGCTCGTAGCGATCAATGAAGAAGCCACAGCTGACAGCTCTGTCTCCTTCCTGATGGTGATCTTGTTCGTGATGGTGGTGATGGTGAAGATGGTGTGGGTGATGATGATGGTGTTGATCTTGCTGATCGTGTTGGTGGTGATTTTGGTGATGGTGGTGATCATGTTGGCCGTGGTTATGGTGTTGACGGTGATGTTCATGTTGGCATTGGTGTTGATCTTGATGGTGTTTGTCGTGATCTTGGTGTCGATGTTTATTTTGTCGATGTTCATCTTGGAGACGATTTTGATGGTGATCTTGATGACGATGATCTTGATGGTGATGATGTCCGTGGTTATGGTGCTGTTTGTCGGGTTCTGAACTGTCCTGGTTGTAACGACCAACATGTTCATCCTCCATGGCGCATGATCCGATCAAACGACACATGACTTTCTCAGCAAATGTGACGGTATCAGGGCGACCTGAGATGAGGGAGAAGGAGTTTGGGTCTGGATGCTCCATAGCGGGAAGATTGGTGACTTCTTGGAATGCAACACGACCAGGGTCGTATGACAGAGGTATGATCAGGAGGGGGGGGGGGGGGGAGGAAACGAGAGACAAAAAAAGCTGAGGGGCCCGTGGGGGAAAAGGGGGGATGGAAGATAGTGGCCGATGGGAGGCCTCCTCGGTCTCTGCCGCTTGAGGAGGAGGAGGTTGAGGAGGGGAGGGAGGAAGAGTCGAGGATGACTCGGAGGGGCCGTTATGGTACCACAATGGTACAATAAGTACCATCATTAGTACCACGTTATTAGTACCATTAGCCCCGACAGGTATCAGCTGACTTCAATAGCTCAGACTTAAGTCAACTTCTAAGTGACTCCTCAGTCCTCTGCTTTCTGACTGAGTCAGTCACGCCAAGTTCCCATCTGACCCTCAGCCGGCCCGCCGGGCGATTATGACCGGCCGGGCAGTGGCCGCTCTTCAGTCCGGGCAGCCGACATGCGGTCACTGTCCGATACCACGTCACGCATACCTGAACGCACTCGGTACCGTCACGCATACCGTACATGAACGCACCCGCGATGATGGCAGCGAAGAACAGGGAGGCCTTGGGCTGACGAAAGATCTGGACCGGATGCGTTTGCAAGTCGGATCACCTGAGACGTCTGGCAAAGTGGCCGAGAGACCATCCAGCGCTGCCGTTTCCTTCAACGGTTCGCCGAGCGATCCGCCAGCCACCACAGAAAGTTCACAGCATCTGATCCTTCGCCCTGGTCTGGGCCTCACTCATGCCGTACCATGACAGTCTCTCTTTACTGGCCTCCCAGTGCTGGATGATGCGGTACGGTTGCACTAAAACACCGTGAAAACGTTCCTGAGATTCTCACACGGCGATCGGCAGCGATCCGACGGGAGTGGAAGATCTTTTTCGGCCGGAGCTCATCGAAGGCTGAGGGTCCCCTGGAGGGACCGTCGGACCGTCTGGTCGGCCTCAGGGACTGACGCGCGGCCGGGAGTGACGGCGGTGGCAATGAGTGAACCGTTTCAGGTATCAGTTGTCGGAGTTTGCGAGACACAAGCAGAGTCGGCCCGGAGGATTCGGAATGCTGTCTGATCCCCCAGCGATGGGCAGGTGAAGAGCTTTGAGTCTGAGAGTATATTGTTTATCGGGAATCTGTGCGACTCTAGTTTCACCATCTTGTGAAGAGCACAAACATCTGATGTCTGTCGTTGAAGGATCCGGCGACCCAGTTGTAATTGCATCCGGTCCAGGGTCTTCAGTCAGCTCAACTTGACTCCCTGCTGTCCTTGAAAGTTGCGGCCATCGGCGGCGTTCCAGTATGCGGAATCCGAGTCTTACATAAGAGCTTGAAGAGAACCGAAGGCCAGAAGAAGACTCGCTGAAACCTCAAAAGGTGCCTGCAACGGCACTGCAGGTCTGCAGCCTGGATGAGCTGTGAGTTGATAGATAAGCGTATCATCAGATTTATCGGGTTGAAAGGTGTGTCTTCCAATCAACAATAGAATGCTTTGAAGCAGACTCCTGCACTTCAATCGTATTAAACATAATCATATATGATATTAAAAGCAACCAAGATCTCATGCACAACCATGTTGAGTTGCAGTTTATTACTTAGCATACATACATTGTGTGGGTGGACAGCAAGATTTGAAGTCACAAGATCCACCCCGTTTGAAAATTTAGAGCAAATTTTGATTCTCCCTTATGCTTGAAGTTGCCATTGCAGTCGATAGATGCCTCGAGCAGCGTATGCGAAGCAAGATAGACCTGGTGACTTCCCTTCATGTGCAGGTTTCCCTCTCGGTCTATCGACGCACAAAGCGCGTTCCTGATCTTGAACCGCTTCAAGTCCTCTATCAGGTTGATCCCGTCACTTTGGCTGCATTTGATGCACTCTGTGCATGACACGCTGAGAAGATTGTTTTGTTGACAGCCTGAAGCTCTTCGACGGAACTCACCCTTCATGTGTGAGCATCTCTCCTTTCGAATCCAGTATCCCATGCTCATTCGTCTTACTAGAATGGGATCTGAGCTCATTCTTTCCAGTGGCTCCTGTATGTGCGGCTGTGGTGTGCTTGTCAAGGTCATCTGTTGCACCCGCCTCCTTGTAAGTAGGAAGATGTAGGACAGTGAAGGACCTTGTGCTGGCAACTCGGAGAGGGTAGAAGAAGCTGTTCAAGTAGGGGAGAGCAGGAGCGCAATGCAGGAGGAGGAAGGAGAACTGAAGAACACAGGGAGTAGGGGAGACAGGATGTTATGGGCCGCGATATTGGCTAGAGGAGCAAAGATCGACGTCAGCATGAGATAGAACACACCGAATTCATTCTTTTTCGTTTGATCCACATGACTTTACTACAGTAATTCCGACCAGTCAAACAATTCGATCCTCATAGGCGGAAAGGGTAGGGTCATTACAAAACAAACCACCGGGTAGTCCTGTGAGGGGTGGGGCCGGTGAGGGTGGGTCACGAGGTCACCACAGTCACGGCTTCTTCGGTCCCACCCTTCCCAACAAGTATAGTTAACACACGTACTTGCGTTTACTCAAAGTTAAGTTAAAAATCAGTACGTGCAAGTTGCGAGTCGACAGGCGGGCCCGCCTTGGGCTCGATCCGCCCCCTCCCTGCTCTTGCTCCTGGGGCTCCCGCAAGCCTTCTGCTACCTGCTGCCCTCCATCCTATCCTTCCCAGCTGCCTATAGTCACCCCGTTGCTCCTTCCTCCCTTCCCTCCTGTACAGTGTCTCGTTCTGCCTGCTTTCCCTTATCCAGCCCTCTCGTGCTCCTTTTCCCAGCCATCACCTGACCCATCCCTTCAAGAATTCCCGTTCTTGCCCTCGTTCTCACCTTCAGCATATTCCTCCCCTCCCCTCTCCACTCTACCAAAACCACTTTGTTTTTCTGTAAGAAAGGCAAGGGATCGTCTTTCTGAGCTCTCGAGTCTTCTAAGCGCTGAGCATTGCGGCACCCTTGTTATCGACCCTATCTGCTATATTTACCATGCGCGATCTCCGAGTTCGAAGCAGAAATCGACGACATTTGTGCAGCTTCCTCTTCCTCCTCCTCTTCATGAATACCCAAGGTTTCCTTGTCACCCCAGCGGTCATCGGCAGACGTTGCAGGAGACCTCAAGGAGACAGGCGGGACATGCATCACTACAAGGGAAAGAGCCGAGAGTCGGATCCTGCCCCTCTTGAGGAGGGCGAGGCTGAGAGGATACGGTCACCTGTGAATGGCAAGTTGATCAAAGTTGGCGGCCCATCGTTTCGCAAGTTGGTAGACATGGGATACACGTATAAGGAAGGGAAGCTGACGAAGAGCGGAGCAGTACGTCGAGAAGCAACTACGGATCCTGTGGTGGCTGAGAAGGGAGCAGGTACGCGTGAAATACCTGGACTGACTGGAGGATATGCCTGATATGCTCCCGGCACGCTAGTAGGTTCCAAGGGTTGGAGGCTCTTGCATGAAGATGATGATGTGAGTATCAGCGTTCCCGTGCGCATGGAATGATATGGCGTGCAGATCCTGGTGGTTGACAAAGCTGAAGGAGTCCTGACGGTGCCCGGGGTGAGGCAAGAGAACAAAGACAGTCTGCTGACGCGCCTGGAGATGGTCGAGGAGAGGCCCGCGTCGTCAGAGCTCTTACTTCCTTCCACAGGCCTACCCCGGTGTCACGTGCGTCCACCGGCTAGACAGGGACACGTCGGGGGTTCTCGTGTTTGCAAGGCACAAAGAGAGTCATCGGAGACTGTACTTGCTCTAGTCGTTGCCTCCCCTCCCTTGCCTTCCTCCACCTCCTCTGGCGGGCGGTTGAGTTGGGTTGTGCGACTCAGCAAGCTCTGCTGATCCTGGTTCTCGGCAGATCCAGGTCGTTCGAGGACAAGCTGGTGACTAAGTTGTACATTGCCATGGTGGAAGGCGTCGTCCCTGCCCCCGTCAGCCCGTCCGACTTGGAGCCGACATGGGGAACTATAGACTATCCTATAGGGAAGGTGAGGAGAAAATAGTGGCTCTGGCAGCTCACTGATCTGAAAATTGTTAGGACGAGGCCTCCCAGATAGACAACAAGTGCTGGGTGAGGAGGATGAAAGTTGACTTCGAGCATGGAAGACCCTGCTTGTCTAGATACAGGTCTTGCTCCTTGCTCCGTCCCCTCCTCACTCAGGCTCCCTCCCACTGCCCCCTTCCAGCTTTCACACACTTGCTTGCCATCCTTCGCTGCCCGTCTGATGTTATTCAAAGGGTCCTGGAGGTCTTGTCAGACCCTCCTCGCACGCTGGTACACACAGAAAGGCAGAGGATGAGGTTTTGAGCTATTTCCAGGTGCTTCTGTTCCCGGTAACGGGCAGGTCGCACCAGCTGCGGGTACACATGAAGGAGTTGGGACATCCTATCCTTGGAGACGAGATCTACGTTGATCCTCCTCCCCCTCCTCTTGTTGTGTTGATTTCATCGGGCAGGGGTCCCAGAGGGTCGTCGACATGTCCGAGACAGCTGGCGCAGGAAAGCGTCTGCTGCTGCACGCTTTTCAGATTTGCTTCAGGTCAGCAAGTCCCCTGCTCCCCAGAGAGGCTGGTTGACACTCTGGTGTCAGGCATCCAAGTACTGACCAGGAGCTGACGTTCCATGCACCATGTCCTTTCGTCCCTGAGATCCAACAACCGTTTGCCATGCCCAGCAAGTCCGTCACTACATGACTGCGACATCCGACCTTTATTGTCACAAACTCAAAAAAATTAGAGGTGCACCGTCAAAAAAAAGGTGAACAGGAACCCGAAGTTCTCCCCATGGTGCTTGTGGCAACTTAAGACTCACCATACTGGTGACTCTGCTGCCCTGGCTGCGCAGGACAAGCTCGCTCTTCCCAACCTCCTTCTTCGCCACACGGAATTTCGTTCGATGGCTCTCCACTGCGCGCAAGGCAGTCAAGGGTGAGCAG
Source organism: Guillardia theta CCMP2712 (assembly GCF_000315625.1). Lineage (NCBI taxonomy): Eukaryota > Cryptophyceae > Pyrenomonadales > Geminigeraceae > Guillardia > Guillardia theta. The sequence continues at coordinate 898,004 of NW_005434656.1, read as the reverse complement.
GCAGGCAGGCAGTAGCAGCAACCTTGAGCACTCCATGTTCGCTTCTGGCATCTCGTCTCCCATGGAGAAGTCCTCCACGGCTCCAGCAACAGTCGGCCCGTGGGTCTGCCCATGAATCAGCGCCGCGGGTTGATCCAGCATCTGGTCTGTTTGCGCAGTCTGCCAAAGTTCCTTCAGAAACATTGAAATGAAGTTGCCAAGTTTACCGGGTCAACAAAGGAGCCGTCATGGTCTTCATCAGCAGTCCCCACTGGCGTTGTGAGCCTTGGAGCAGCTGCTGGAGCCTCTAACAGCGAAGAGATGATACCATGCTCCGCATCGTAGCGCTCTTTCCATTGTTTGGCATCATCCTGTCACACAGATTTCAGCAAACCGTCGCCCAACAACTTCATCTCAACATGAAGGCACTGCAGGGTCATGTCGTTGGAGAGCTGCTGGTTTTCTCGTGGTTTGACTTCATCGGTTCTGACTCCGTCTGCGAAGGATACGAACCCTCTTATCGGTTTCCCGTCAACCTACCGAGCAAAATCAGCAACATGCGATGAACGAATCGCAGCATGCTACCCATTCTCCCTCCCATCTTGTTCCTTCCGACCAGGTGTACACGCCATAGCCGTTCTTCATGTTGTTGCGGTATTCTCCTTCATATCTCCTCCCATCAGCAAAGGTGTAGACGCCTGCAGGGTAAGGTCACGGCAGCACAATTTTCTGATAAACATCACCATATCCATGCATCTTATCTTCATGGTAAATTCCCTCGTAGCGACTTCCGTTTGCGAAGGTAGTTATCCCCCTCCCTGTGCATTTCCCGTCCAACCATTCGCCCTCATATCTCCTTCCATCGGCCCAAGACATTTTCCCCTTTCCTGTCAGCTGGCCGTCGACGTACTCCCCTTCATATCTGCCTCCACTGGCCCAGGTCTGGATGCCAAATCCATGCTTCTTGTGGTCGCGATATTCGCCTTCGTACATGGCGCCGTCTGGCCAAATGTAAACCCCACGTCCGTGCATTTTATCCATGAGGTAATCTCCTTCATATTTCCTCCCATCAGCGTGCGTTAGAACGCCTTTGCCAGTACATTTTCCATGTTTCCACTCTCCATCATATCGCTTGCCGTCGGCCCAGGTCATCACTCCTCTTCCGGTCAGCGTTCCATCTTTGTACTCACCGACGTATTTGCCGCCTGTTGACCAGATCTGCGTTCCACGCCCATGTTTGCGATTGTGCTGATATTCACCTTCATATCTAGCGCCATCAGCCCATGTGTAAATCCCGTATCCATGCATGGCATCATGAATATACTCTCCCTCATATCTTCTCCCATCCTTGTAGGTTAACACACCTCTGCCATGATATCGATTTTCCAGCCAATCACCCTCATACACCCTTCCGTCTGCCCAATACATGATTCCCTTGCCGGTCTTCTTGTTATCAACCAACATTCCTTCGTATCGGGAGCCATCCTCTTCCTTGACGACATGATGTCCATTGAGAGGAGGAAACGCGTTGCCTCCTTCGTGCTTCCAGGCCTCCTGGTCACTGGTCTTCCACCTGTACCAAGCATGCATCAGCAAGCACACTTCAATGGATCCGAGGGATGACTTACTTCCACGCATCTTCATGCAACTTCTGTAGTGTCTCATCGTTGGACATTCCAGTTCGTGGCTTGACTTTGTCACTCCTTGTTCCATCTGGGAAGATGAGGATTCCGTTGGTCGGTTTGCCATCCGTCCATTGTCCATCAAACTTGACATCATCAGCCCAGGTGTAGACACCATGCCTGAGAATGCCATACATCACAACAATCGCAAGGGAGGGGAGAGGAGCCATCCATACCCGTTTTTCATGTTGTTGCGGTATTCCCCCTCGTACTTTCGACCGTCCGCAAAGGTGTAGATGCCATAGCCATTCATTTTGTCCTCGTGGTAAACGCCAACATAGCGGCTTCCACTCTTGAAGGTTGTAGTTCCGCGTCCGGTACACTTTCCATCCAACCACTCACCCTCATACCGTCGACCATCAGCCCAAGTCATGATACCCATTCCAGTCTGAGTTCCATCGATGTATTGCCCTTCATACCTGACCAAAAATCGTTCATTAGCCAAGAAATCGTCAAACTCACGAAAAACTAAGAATATCACACCTTCCTCCAGTTGGCCATGTCTGCAACCCCCGCCCATGTTTCTTGTGTTCCTTGTATTCCCCTTCGTAGCGAGCACCCTCAGCCCACAAGTAGACGCCTGAGTGTGGCAGACAATGAATCAAAACGGTCGTGAGATTTCAGGCATCTAGAGTTTTCACCTCTTCCATGCATCTTGTCTAGCTTATACTCCCCTTCGTACCTCCGACCGTCTTTGTACGTCAAGACCCCCCGCCCGTTGCAACGGTTTTCCAACCATTCCCCGTCATATCTTCTGCCGTCTGCCCAAATCATAAACCCTCGACCGGTCATCTTATCATCCACCCATTCCCCTTGATACCTGCATCGTGAAGAGTGTCAAAAGAGGGGAAGTCGATGGGAATTCTACAGCAAACAATGAAAAACTTATATGAACACTCACTTGCTTCCATCTCCCCATGTCTTGGTGTGGAAGCCATTCTTCACTTGATTCGTCGCTGCTGCTCCGACGGGCACCAGCGCCAAGTTAGGCGGATTTGCCATCCGCTGTGGTGTGCTATGGGAAACTGTCAGTACTCGTCTGTCAATCCAAAAATATGCAAATGGTTGGTTATAGCTAAGAGCTAAACTCCAGAGAGGATATTCAGGAATCAATGAGATAGACAGCAGGATCGAAACCATGGTGGGAAATAAACAAAAAGAGGAGTTTGATACTAATGACAAATCTTACAGAGGGCAGAACAAAGTGGATCGCATTGGATATGAGTTACTTTGAATGCATAACTGAGTCAGTAATATACTTTCAATCAGATTCAAGACAAATGCTTTCTGTTGGGAAAGGAAGGGACGAATCTCCATGCAACAACACTGAATGCCTCCTCCATCGACAACCATTATGAACAGCTACGAATTGTTACACCTCCCCCTTTACATTTACACGGAAGGAAAATCGCAACGTCAAACATATTCTGCGAACGAATGATAAGAGATGTGTTTTGTTGGTCATGCCGTACACACAACGCTTATCCGTCATACTGAAACTACAGAAATGCTCGAAATGCAGACAGCGACGTGAAGTACTGGGGAGTTGCAGGACATGAAACGGGATAGCAAGAGGCAAGAATGCACTGCAACCTCGTATGGGCACGAGACTAGCAGCATGAAGACAGAAAGCATTTCGTTGAGAGGAGGGGAGCAGCAGTGCTAGCGGCACTGCAGGGCACGAGCCAGGACAGCCCCGGCATGAAGCAGCAGCGGGGATATTGTACAGGGGTGGGTACTAGCAAGAGGAATGTGGGGTAAGGTAGTATAGTACGGTGGGGTGCTAGAGAAGGTAACACAAGGGTCTAGGGAGGGTCCTTTGCGGGTGATTACAGGGGTGGGGGTTACTTGACTGGGGTTATTTTGAAATGAGCACTAAAATTGAGGGGTAGTGGTGAATTGCATCGAATTTATTACCTTGGTTTTGTATTGCAAAATAGCCTAATGGAGGGGTGTTCCCAGAAGGGGTGGTATAGATGGGGTGGTAGGGACCCTGGACATATTTTAGCCATATTGGGAACCCTGGTTCGAGTTGGTAGGGGTACTCAAGTGGTGGACAAGGACGGGTAATGCTAAGAAATGATTTTGAGGGGATGGGGTGGGTAGGGGTCATAAACCTGAGATTTGTTGATGGGAAACTTTTTGTGGTACAAACAGGATTGAAGGGGGTAGTGGTCCTCACATAATTCTTTGGTCAGGAGGGTAGGGTAGTTTTCGGCAGAGCTTGTGGGTATTTGTTTGCTCTCTGTGGAAATCTTGCTTGTTGCGAGGGGGTAGTCTATGAGAAAATGGGGGGTGGTTGGGGGGGTTGAAACAAAGAAATGGGTGGATGGGCTACTGGGGAAAATGGGGGTGGGTAGGGTAGTAAAATGGTCAGAGGCTGGCAATAAGACGGGTGGATGCTAGGAATGAGGAAGGTGCAGGGTCTGTACTTGTTGATGCTGGGGGGTAGGGTAACCAGGGGTTCTTTTAATTCACAGGATATTTTTATTTTATAAAAATATAAAACAAATAAAACTATAAAAGTATCCTGCGAATTAAATTTAGGTCAAACATCTCCCTATAACTACAAAACAACTGTAAAAGGTATTTTTCGATGATTTTAATAATGTTAAAAGGCCAAAAATACCTCCGTTATAAAATTGTGTCGACTCTACCGCCGGCCAAGCCCCGGGCCCGGTCCATCAGCCGGCAGTGACAGGGCCTAGGCCTAAAATATCTTTTACATCTGGCCAAGGGCCATGAGTGAACCGGAGATGATGGGTGACTAGAGACAGGACCCGTCCGTTTTCCTTCTAAACCACAGGTCACACGACCTCTCACTTCTTTACCACCCCCAGGTGGCTCCTCCCCCAAGGGGTGTCTCCTACTTTCAGAGTACCGGTCCTTGATGGGTCAATACGACCCCTAGAACTGTACGTCCTGGACCCTTCCCTACCCTACTTTATGACTCTGCATCACTACCCCTCATTTCGTATTTGATGACCCGGTATTATTACACCACCCCTACCCCGCTTTTAGATTCACTGTACCCTCCACTGCATCTTCATCGTATACAACGTACCCCCTTCACCCGTTGCCCTGACCCCTGCACTACCCCTGGGAATTGAAACTAATATTTCCGCTTCATGTCGATATACCAGTAGTTTTGAATAAAATTTCAATAATTGAACAGTAACATTTCAACTCTTAACAACACAATATCGGCAATGCTTTATTTTCAATGCAAAAAGGGCAAATACCGCAAAAATATACTGATTGTTGTACCGGTTGTATTGAAATGAAAATGACGGGTAGTAGAACACATAAGGAGGAAGGGTCTGAGGGGTAGGTGACGACTGGAAACGGAGGAGGTAGGGTGAGTCATTCTTGAAGCCGCATGGCAATGGTGGGACCGGTGGAGGTGCATAGGTCAGGAGGAGGATGGTGAGGACGAGGAAGAAGATGACGAGGGAGGGCGAGTGATACAGATGAATGAAGAAGAGGAAGAGAGCGAGAAATGAAATGAATCTCTGCTTTTGCTAGTGCCGAATATGAAGGAAATCAAGGTTAGGGTGAACTCGTGAACAAGCGGCTGATGATGGAATTGAAGATTTGCGAGGTTCCAGAGAAGTATTGAGATACGTTGTACGCATCATTTCTGTGTCCTGAAGGGGAAACTTAGGAGAGTTTCTTGTTTTTCAGAGTACACTTGGTATCACTCGCGATCAGTCATCTACGCCGTTTCACGAGAGTGGACTTGAGTACCCTCTCAAGGAAGAGAAGATGAAGTCGGTTGCGTTAGCTGTCTGTTTTCTCTCGTGGGTTCTATATAGACAAGCGATGCGTTGGCTCAGAATCGGGGTGGAGGATCTTTCGAATGACTGCCAACTCTGAATTTTTTTTGTGATATCTATCAAGCGTTGCCCAGAGAGGGAAATGGGGGTGTGAGGGGTGTGAGGCTCTGTGTAAGGATACGAACGTGATGATATACGTAGATCAGCATCACATGTTTGAACTTGATGGAGAGATGAACCCTTCTTTGATGTGACGTTGCGTTCACCAGATCTCTGGATCAGCAAGGAAATAGCAGATTGACCGTGACAAGGATTGATGGTAGCGAGAACAGCAACAGGATCTATGACCGGCGTTCTACAGTATGACAAGGAAACTAGCAAAAGCGACATCAAGAATGGCAAGAGCCAGACGGGAGGGAAGGGAGGGAGCAAGCTGAAGATAATGTCGAGGAACAACCTTCACTTTCTCAGGAAAATCTTTCACGTCGCTGCAGGAGCTATCTTTGCCGGCCTCTATGAATTCGTCCTCTCCAGGGAGCAGGCGCTGCGAGGATTCGGCGTCCTCTTCGTGTTGCTGGCCATCGGCGAGTACGCCCGCGTTCGCTTCGTGGAGCACTGGCTGAGCAAGCTAACGTTCCGGGTCATGAGCCTCCTTGCCCGCAACTACGAGGCCACTCGGCTCAGCGGCATGGTCTTCTTCGTAGCAGGTGTGCTGGCGTGTATCACGTTGTTCCCGAGGAACGTTGCGATCCTCAGCATCCTCTACCTCTCCTTCGGGGACCCCTTTGCGTCCACTTGCGGCATCCGGTACGGCTACCTCGGGCCCAAGTTCAGCAACGGAAAGTCCCTTGTAGGAAGTCTCGGGGGCCTCTTTGCCTGTGCCTTCACTACCACGGTGTACTACCTCTACCACGGCTTTCCTTTCAACGGGTCTCTCCTCCTCGTCTCGCTCTTGGGCGGCATTGCTGGTGAGTCAGGGAGAAAACCTCGTATGCTGCACCGCCTTGCCTTGCCTTGCTTCTTCTCTCGTTCCGCTGCGTATTCGCTCCCACCACGTCTACAGTCTCCTCCTCCTCCTCCTCCTCACGCTCTCTCCAGGAGCCATTCCCGAGACCTTCTGCGGTAGAATACACGAAGGAACCGGGGGACCCATCGACCTTGACGACAACATTGCCGTTCCCGTTGGTTCCGGTTTCATCTTCTTCCTCTTCCTCCAGCTCTTCCCTGCCTACCTCTGAGCCCGCTGACTTGCCGCGTCTGCACCTTGCTGCCCTGTCCCGCAGGGGAGTGGTGATGTACAGGCAAAGTTTTGAAGGCTTACAAACAGCTTGTCGTTTAAACTTCTTGTTCTTTGTCTTAACATTGTGCACACAAGGATGCACATGATGGTTGAGAAGCGGCAGGGGATGAGGAAGCGGGGAGAGAGGAAACAGGGGGAAGGGAGTGGAGAGGGCAGGGAAAGGGATGGAGGGGAGAGGGAGTGGTAGACATGCAACAAGCAGGTGAAGAAGGTCCAGGAAACGTCCAAGGACGTCAGCTGAAGGACACCATTCACAGCTCTTTGTATGATCGCTCCTCGGAGTCACTTCTGTTGAAAGGATTCCTGTCTTGATGTCAGCGCAACTTTCTTGTTCCTCCTCCTCTCCCTCCTCTCCCTCCTCTCCCTCCCCTCTGTTCCTCCTTCCCTCCCTCGTCTCTTCTCCCCTGTCCTCTGGCTAGAATCTCGCCTGGCATGTGAGGTAGGAGAAGCAGCGGAGTTTGCCCTCTTGAAGAGCAGGCTCTGAAGACGCCGACTGAAAGGAATTTCATACTCGAAGGGAACGACTCCTGCCATACCGTCACTAGGAAGCGCATGAGAGACATTGGGGAAGGCGGGAGGGCAGGAGGAAGGAAGACGAAGGGGTGCGGGAAGAGAGACAACGACAAGAGGAGGAGGAGAGTCAAGGGGGAGCCGGGGGAGGCTTCGGGGAGGATAGAGACCGGAGCAGTTTTCTTCCAGGAAGGAGACCATGGGAAACCATCTCCTTGTGCTCGCGAGACCCTCGTTGTCCGAAACATCCTGCAAGTTGATATTCAGTTCCTCCTCCCTCTCTTTCTCCCTCCCCTTCTTCGCGCCCTCCCTCGCTCCCGCTCTTTCTTGCTCCCTTCCTCACTCCCTTCCTCCTTCTTCCTTCCCTTCCTCTCGCACTCGCTCGCTCGCTCGCCATCTTTCCGTCATCTCCTCCCATGTCTCCTACCGCATGCGCTACTGTGTGGTACGACTGAAAGGTCCTGGTGGCGATGTAGAAGCCCATGAACACGTCGAGGGTGTAATGCTCGTGGGCGGCCTGACAGATGTGAGGAAGTAGGAAGAAGAACGAATGCAGGAGCGAGGGGAAGTAGGAGGAGAAGCAAGAAAGATGGGAGGGGGGATGGGGAGCGGAGGGTTGGAAGGCCCAGGGGAAGCAAGGTTGATGAGCTTGGACAAGGAGAGAAGGAAACGAAAGGGGAGGATGAGAAAGCAAAAGATGCTTACAAGGATGCAAAACATGCCGAACCTGCAAAAACAAAGACACTCAAGGCAACAACCTCCGAACCAAGTAAACAGAAGGACTTTTGCTGGTTGACGGGACAGGTAGAGAACAGCACCAGACGATAAGAAGAGAAGAACGGGAAATAAGAAAACAAGAAGAGAAGAGGAACGGGAGATGATCAGTTGAGAAGAGAGGAACATCGGGAGATAGGAGGAGGCGATTGCTGACCCGTTGAGAACTGCAGAGAAGGTGTGGAGGGGAGTCCAGGTACGAGGGGAGTAGGCGCAGACAAAGCGATTGAGGATCGTGAGCATTGCGGTATGCCCGCTGAACATGTAGTCGCCGCATGTGCGGGTCCCCTGCACAAGGTGAGAGGCGGAGGAGGTGGAGGAGGAAGTGGTGGTCGAGGAGGAAGTGGAGGAAGTGGGAGCGAGAACGGAGGGAGAACAGGAAAGGAGATGACAAGGGAATAGGAGGACGGGGGAGTAGGCGAGGGGAGTGAAGAGAGTGAAAATGTTACTTGCAACGTGGATCCAAAAGTGGACGCGATCTGAATCAAACAGTATCAGTGAGGACGAGGCAGGCGAGAGGCTGGTAGGAGCAAACTGAAAGCTCGGCAGATAACAGGCGAAGAGATGGAGAGGAGGAGGAGGAGGAAGGGCGGAGGAGGGAGGCGGAGGAGGAGACAAGAGGAAGGAGGAAGGAAGGAGGAGGGAGGCGAGGCAGGAGGGAAGAGAAGTGCTGAGAAACCGGAGCGTTGATCATACCTGTGTACATGAAAGATGCACGTAAGGGCGAAGATCGACGCCAAAAGGATGATGCAAACTTCAGAAGCCTGCAAAGAACGCATCACACTGCTGTAAAGTTCATCAATCCACTCCTCCTCCTCCTCCTCCTCCTCCTCATCATCATCATCATCATCATCGTCAATCCGAAGAGTTTCTTCTCCATTCCCAAAGCTTCTTACCTCAAAGGCTCCTGGAATCACAGGAATATTGTCCAGCACAACATCAGGAAGGGGAGGATGCTGCTTCAACTGTTAGATCTCCTACACCGATCCCTCCCCGGTCCCTCCCCCCTTCTGCCCTTCGCCCTCCTTCTCCCCATCGTGCACCTCCTCCTCTTCCTCCTCCATCTCTAACCTTGCCATATCCGGAACACGATCATGTACGAATGTCATCACACTTGCTGTCGCCATCATTACGAAGGCCGCCCACGTCAAGCTGCAAACTCCCTTATTCCCCCCTGTTTCCTCCTCCTCCCCCCCCCCCCCCCCCTCCCCATCCCCCTCCATCCTCCTCCTCCACCTTTCCCTCCTCCTCCTCTACCTGCATCCTAGACGGAGGAGCGCTGATGACAGCGGCTCAGGCTGCAAACCCAACCCAACATCAGCATCCCCTCCCTTCCTGCATGCCAACAACCTTGTACAACGAAGCGACGAAGGCGCTGGTAGCAGACTTGCTCCTCCTATCCTGCGGCTGATCATGGAGGAGGTTCAGAGTCTGACGATGCTGATCCACAAGCTCTCGTATGCTTAGGACGAACTGCCGCACCCTCCCGAACTTGTCTACTCTTGCCTCCTGCTCACAAACAAGCTCCTCAGCGGAAGCGCGGCAGGAGCGCAGTGCTAGAACCTTGAGGGCAGAAGCTAGAGGGTCCACACGAAGGTCTTCCTCCTGTATGGAGAGGAGTACGGCCCCTGTGATGATATGATCCCTAGCGATGGCCACGAACTCATGCAGCCCTTCCTCTTGTAACCAAGCGCACACCTCGTCCACTCCCCACTGAGGGAACCGTTAGGAAACTTCGAATCATACCAAGTGCCGGAGGACATTGCTGAAAAAAAAAGAGAAGGGGATAGGGAGAGAGGACAGGAGGAAGGGGAAGGAGGAGGAAATGGAAAGGTGATTGGCAGGAAGGAGAAGGGGGAGAAAAGAAGCAGGACAGGGAAGGGAGAAGGGAGAAAGATCAAGAGAGGAGGAAAGAGGGAGGAGGAGGGGGGGGGGTTCAGGGTGTGACCTCTTGCGGAGAAACTCTCATGGTCTCGTGTGACAAAGTCTTGGGCGAAGAGGTGTAGGGCTTGGACAATGCTGAGCTGAGCGACTCGATCCTGCATGCTGTGTTCTTCCACATCGCTGAAGGATTGCAATCCGCAAACTTGGAGAAGACTCGCTCTCGCAGCTTGCTTCCCTCTCCCTGCATGCTTTTGCCCCTAGTACATCTCTTCGTTCAATCCTGCAGCAACTCGACTATCAGTTGGCACACCCACTTGTATTCGAACTCGGTCTTGACTCTTCACGCGGATGTTCGTTGTCTTCCCTTTTCATGTGTCCGCCTCTGCTCCTTCTCCCTCCAACCCTGCGAACCTTGCTGCTGAACTACTGAACAACGACGAGCACATCCAACAAAACAAGCTACTCGATCGCTTCGTCCTCTCAATCTTAATCTTATCCCTCGGCACTAGTCGACAAGCTGTAGATGGGGTTCTTCTTCCTCCGCTGCATCTCCATCTTGTCTAGATCCTCCCCGCTCCACCTCTCCCGAGACCGCTACCACCATGTCGTTCCTCCTATCATCCATCATTATTATGCCTTCAAAACGTGGACCGGTGGTTTCTACTATTGTTTGCGGAAGAGCAATAAGGTGGGTACTCCTTCCTCGACCTAGAGGCGTACCGTACCAGGCCCCGGACACACCGGGTGACTGCCCGGGGCCGCCCGGCGGCCCGGCGGCCGCGCTAGCGGCTGGCATCCGAGGCATTGGGCGGTGGTGGCCGCCGTGGGGTCGCGGCCGCATGCCAGGCGCGGCATGGGCCCGCTGGACTCGGACTGAGCCCGGCGGACTCAGGCATAACTTAGTGACTTAGCCTAGTAATCGGAATGAGGCAACGATCAGGACCGCACTGCCGCAGTGTCAGGAACTTCGGAGCCGGGCTGCCCGGCCAGCTGAGCCGGAGTCCCCGTATCCCTGGCTCAATCGGCGTAACTAGAAGGAGCGAGGGTACGTGAGTCTACAGGGGTGGTGAAATACCCGGTTATTTGAAACATTTCGACCGTCTAAATTGAGGGTGGGGTGAAGGAATAGGAGGAAAACACACATGGGTAGGGTGATTTTACAACGGTTTGTAACGACCAGATCCTTCCTTGAATTACCACAATGTCCGAAAAATTTGAATCTATCCCCAATTATATTAGATAGTATCCAAATTTCTCGGGAAAATTGTTGGAAATTTTCAAAATTTATTGTGCGCTGAACTAATTCATCAAATTGCAAAGCCTGCACCGAATAGTTTCAGATGTCCGTTTGTCTCAGTGGCGGGTTCCACCACCCCACCCTTCAAAAATTAGTACCCTACCCACACTGTCCTATACCCCGCAACCTTCAGATCCGGAAACGTCTTGTACCCGTCCAATAACGTACAAATATACCCACTTTCAACAGGTCGAGTACCGGTCCGAAGAAGTACGACTGCACCACGGGTGGAAGTGCCACCCCACCTGGACAAGCACCACGAGCTATACCACCACCCGGAGAGATGACCTACCCCACCCTAACTAGTCTCATGGAAAAAAGGGGGTCCTCTCTGAGAAGCTTCCTTGACATGGCGCCCACGCCGAATAAGCGGAGCAAATCCTCCTCCTCCTCCTCCCCCAGTGGGCGAGGCGCAGCCTCCCCCAGGAAGCCGAGAACACCCGCCAAGACCTCCTCCCCCAAGACTCCGAGGAGGTCTCGATCGACCGCTAAATCCCCTGCAAGATCCCCGTCCGCACAGAAGAAGTCGACGGGACGCTCCCCCGCGCGCAGGAGCAGCAGGGAGAGATCGAGCAACGGGAGGGCGTCCAGGTCTCAGGAAACGAAAGGGAGAATGCAGCGGGTCGAGAAGATCTCGCTCTTAACTCATCCTGTGAAGACCCTGTACCACTTCAACTGTGTTGTGCTAGAGTTCTTTCGGCAGCCCTTTCGATGGCTCACAGAAGAGCAACACCGCGGAACACTGCTCGGGCTTGTTTCCGCCATCCTCATCACGATATCCCTCTTCTACATTGAAGGCCCGCATCAACCTGTCCTCCAGAGGGTGAGGCATAACGTTCTGTACGTTGTGTGGTGGTTTGGACTGGGGGTGCTCTCCTCGGTCGGGTTAGGAACGGGAGCGCACACAGGTTGTTTCTGACATCTTCTGATCTGATGATTGTGCTGACTGAGCACATTTTCAACCTGATCCGTTTCTCCTCCTCTTTGCCCTTCCTTCCTTTCCGTCCTCCGTGCCCGCCAGGCTCCCTGTACCTTTTCCCCCACATCTGTGCGGTGGTAAGAACAGCAGAGAGCAGGAAAGCTTTGGATTTCGATCCGAGGTCATGAGACTTGTGTGCTAGTATCTTCTCCTCTGACCTCGCACCGGCAGTTACAACATGCTCAAGATCACTCCGGCTCTTTCCAACGCGTTCGAGATCCCCCCAGGTCCCCCAGCACCTGGAGCCACTCCGCCGACGATGTACAACATCTACATGTCGTTGCTCTTCCCGGTGTGTGCTTGTGCTCTTGTTCTCGCCACCAACACCTTGCCAACTCCATCCTCGCTCACCTTGTCGTCAGGTGATCGTCTGGGGGGTCGGGACGGCCCTGGGTGAGCTTCCGCCGTATCTCATAGCATATGGGCATGCAAAAGCAGGTGCGGCAGGAGAGGCGGAGGAAAGGCATTCTGACGTTGAAGGGAACAGGAGAGAAGGACGAGGAGTACGATGAGATCATGGACTCCATAGCAGACTCCGACGAGGACTCGGCAAGCCTGTGGTCGATAGCTGTAAAGACCTTCAAGTGGACTGAGAGATGGATGGTGGAGTTCTTGAGGCACAATGGGTTCTGGGGAGTGCTCCTCTTCTCCTCATACCCCAATGCGATGTTTGACATGTGCGGGTTGTGCTGCGGTCACTCGATGATGCCCATGTGGGAGTTCCTCCTTGCCACCACCATCGGCAAAGGTTTCATCAAGGCACCGATGCAGGAGCTGCTGTTTGTTTGGATCTTCTCCCACACAGGACGAGACGAGGTCATGGCAATCGCCAAGCGCGTCCTCCACATCCTCCGTTGGTTTGTTGGCATCCCCATCGCATCTTGCTTCTTCTACCTGAGCATGCGCACCCGCAAGATGCCCAGGATGATGTTGATCCCGCTGGTCACGTTTGTCCTCGGCATCTTGTTGGTTCTCATCACCATCGTCTCTGAGTTCCAAGAGCACTTCAACGTCGTGCAGAAGATGGAGGAGGGCTTTGACAAGGTGTTGGCGTTCTGCGACAAGACCAAGCCGCAGGTTCGTGGAATTTACTTGTGCTGTTGAGAGCACTGACAGCGAATGTTCACCAGACTGAAGTCAAGGGGTTGTCTTCTTATTTCACTGCTAAGTCGTTCTTCAACTACTTTGTCACCGGCCTCATTCTCTACTTCGTGAGATTTTCTCTCCTCCTCCTCCTCCTCCTCCTGAAGACTTACCGGGCCCGCCAGGTGATGGACGTTATCAACAACCTCGCGCAGGGACACGCTAAGGAGGAGGTACAACCAGCCGTTGGGCCCCACCGGTTGCTGACACTTCCTGTAAGGCTAAGAAGATCAAGTCTTCATGAGCATCCTCTCAACTTTGCAGGGGTTACGAGACGGGCAGAGAGTCAAGGGAAATTTTGTAGTCAACGAGGGCAGAGGGAAATGCTGGCCTTGAGGGACCAGTGCAACTTGACACCATTGGAGGATCGTTGCTGCGGCTTCTTGAGCTAGCTTCTGGGTCGTGCGGATTGTACAGGAGGACGGACAACAGTGGGAGCGACAGATGGCTCTCTTTCAATGTGTCATCTTACCATGAATATGCTGATTCTTTCCAGATGCCCTCTCCATTCCTCCCCGCCCCCTGCTCCCTCCCCCGAGCATATCTCTGCTCTGCTAGCTCGCCCTTCCCCAACCTGTTGCTCTGCCGACACAGTAGCCGTGCGTCTCATCCTCGACCTGGCACTCGATCTGTTCGACCTGCCTCTTCCCTCACTTGTGTTTCCCACCATCCCATGGACATCACCTGCCCCTCCTCGACCGCACGGCGCCAAGTGCTTGTTGGCTCCACACAGTTCCAGCCAGGACATCCCACGTCGTCCATCCAGAGGAGAGAAGGTCCGCTAAGAGCCCTGCGTGGGAGCGTGAGGTCTGCAGCGGGAGGCGTGAGCGAGACGTGAGAGCGTTGCGGAGGTCAAGGGCAGGAGCAGGAGGCTTGTGGTCGCCGTCGACTCTGAACCTGAGAGCAAGCAAGAGGGTGTGAGAGTGGAGCAAGCAGGGAGGACTCAGACAGGTTGCAGCTGAGCGAATCAGTCCTGGTCAGCTCAGGGAGGATCTTCAAGGAATCTCCGTAGTGAAGCTGGAACCTGCTCCCAGAGGGGATGAACAAGATGGAGGAGAGGAGGGGAAAGGCATGGTCATCACCTGTCATGGAACAATGCTCGGACAGCCTGCCGATGCTTGTAAGGAAGAGGGGACAGGAAGGAGAGGACGAAAAGGAGAAGCATGAGAAGCTCTAGCTGGAGAAGCAGGAGGAGGAGAAACATTAGGGGGGGGAGCACAAAGTGAGAATGGGAGGAGCAGGTGAAGAAGCAAGAAAAGGTGGTGATGGTGGTGGAGGAGGAGGTCACCGAGTGGTGGAGGAGGTGGAGGAGGTGGTGGTGGTGGAGGAGGAGGTGGTGGAGTTGGTGGAGGTGGAACAGAAGCAGGAGAGGGAAAGACGTCGCTGCATCACTTTCTCCGCAGTCGCCACCCAGCACTCCTCGCTGATCTCCTTCAACGCTTTTGAGGTTCAACACAGACAAGACAAAAGACCGACCACAGACAAGAGGCTGACATGCGAAGCTCCCAAAAGTATCTCCAGGGAAACATCAGAGAGCGTCGACTTGACAAGGGAGGAGCATTACAGCACAGGCAGAATGCCCCAAGTTGAATCCAATGTAGCACACTCCAGCGAAAACCCAAGCCAGTTGACGAATCAACAAGCGAGGACCTGTCCCGCCACGACCGATAGGATGACGCAGAATGGAGGGAGGACAGGAGCTGGGAGGACAGGAGGGCGGAGGACACGAGGGCGGAGGAGAGGAGGGCGGAGGAGAGGAGGGCGGAGGAGAGGAGGGCGGAGGAGAGGAGGGCGGAGGAGAGGAGGTCGGAGGAGGGAAGGGAAAGAAGGAAAGTATTGTGGGAGGAGGAGAGCGGAGCAAAAAAAGAAGGGAAGAGGAGGGGGACGTTGAAGGGTGAGATATCTGACTGCAGACGAAGCGCTTCCTGTGTCGTTATCCTCCCATGCTCGCCCTGCTTTCTCCCACTGGAAGACGCAAGGATGCTCAACTTCTCCCAGACTGCCAGCAGCACAGACTTGCGCAAGAGTGAGTCGACTTGTATCAGGATGTTTCCTGCGCCACTCTCCTCATCCGCATCCTCCTCGTCTTGGTCCTCCACCCCCTCCCTCTCGCTCATTGACTGTTCCAGCAGAGCATGGACGGGGCCTCGAAACACCTTGACCCTGCTCGTCACTGTCCTCGTACACTCGGCAGCTCGTCACCTGAGACATTGAGCTGGCAAAGCTTGCATGATACTGCGGCGTGCCGGGACTCCCGACCAGCTCGCCGTAGAGGGCCCTGCAGCTTCTGAAAGGATCGCTGCTGCCTTCTGGCTTGCCTTGTGTGCGCCCCTGAGCCTTGGGAGAGTGTCTGGAGCCGTGCGACTTGGTCTTGTTGACAAGGTAGAGGTAGGAGAAAGAGAGGATGGCGATGAGCATGGCAGCATAGAGAACCGCTCTCCGCGCCTCCTTGTACGCTCTTCTCTTGGTGGAGGTGGAGGTCGAGCGCCTAGAGCCAGAAATGAGCCAGACAGAAATCAACGAGTGAGAGAGAGCGACGGAGACATGGAGGAACGGGGGAGGGGGAGGGGGG
>NW_005434656.1:843430-882008 GCF_000315625.1 Guillardia theta CCMP2712 | reverse complement strand
CCAGGGAGGTGTGTGATAGCCAGCCAGCGAGCAGGAGCAAGACGGTCAAAGATGGATAGACTGTTCCAGGACTAAATTATCATGCTTCTCCTCCTGGGACACGTGTCTTCCTCCTCCTCCTCCAACCACCACCACCACACCTCCTCCTCCTCCTCCTCCTCCTCCTCCTCCTCCTCCTCCTCCTCCTCCTCCTCCTCCTCCTCCCTTGAGGAAGGGCAGAGAAACGTTATCCTCGGCACGCAGAAGGGCCTTCTGCCCTATGAGGTTCGGGTGTTCCTAGCGTCTCTAAGGAGCACGGGGTGCATGGCGCAGGTGAAACTTGCCGCGATGAGGAGCGTCTGACGCGAGGAGGAGGCAGGTTGTTATCATGAGCGCGGAGAGGGGGAGGGCCGATCTGCAAGAAGTGGCGGACGTGTTCGATGCCGAGATCGTGGAATATGACGACAAGTCGATGTCCGCGGAGGTAGAGAGGATCTTGATGTGTCCTGACGCTGTGTTGTGGTCTTGCTATCTTTCATGCCGACATCTTGCTTGTCTTGTTGTCGTGCATAACGATGCCTCTTGCATGCCTTGATGATATTGTCTTGTTGTCGTGCATAACGATGCCTCTTGCATGCCTTGATGATATTGTCGTGTTGTCGTGTTGTCTTTAATGATGTTGTTTGCGAAATTTTGTTTCTGGGTGACTCTGCTCTTAAGAGAGGGCCGATGAACCTTCATCGTTTCACCCTCTTTAGAGAATATCTGGAGAAGTCGACGACCAAGTTCGATCAGGTTGTCTATCAGATTGTTCGTTTCTTGCGCGCTCCGTAACTTTCATGACTTCTCAATCCTTGCAACTTTATTGCTCCGCCTCCTTGACATGTGCCCGCAAAGGTTCTCCTCTGCGACATCAGAGATGTTCTCTTTCAAAGAGACCCCTTCTTGTACCTCGTAAGTTGTTTGCCATCTCTCCCCGTCCTTTCAAACTTCTCCCTCCTAGAAAGTCCAACGAGGCATCGGGGTTGCGCTCGAGCCGGCGCACTTGACGATAGGAGCCTGTCCCATCCATGTTGGGTAAGATGATTTCACTTCAAACCTTGCAATCATGTCAGGTCAACCCTTGCAGACATGTCAGATCATCCTAAGACGCTTGCCATTCTTGTTGTCTCCTCACGTTTCTCCTCTTTCAGCTGGTTGACGTCTGAATGTCCCGACTATGATGCCGACAAGGTGAGCTCACAATCTTTCCCCGCTCTTCACATTGACTTGTTTCTTCTCTAAGGTGCTTCCGGCCATTGCGGGAAGTAGTAGGTCGTGCGCTGGAACTGTGATCGGGACACAAGAAGCGATCTTGACATATTGCACGATGATGGAAGAAGAAGCTGCACGGACGGTGACAAAACGATGATGCCGATGATCTTGATAATGGAGACAATGTAGATGATAATAATAATGACGCTGATAGAGATGATGTTGATGATGATGTTTATTTTGATGACAATTTGAGTTGAAGATTGCTGCTGCAGGTGCGAGAGGTGAAAGAAGATTTGGGAAAACGATTCGAGGGGAGAATAACGACTTTCGATGGAGCAGTGAGCGCCTTTTTAGTTTTGAGGCTGTAGCATGACGAGAAGCAAAGAGATGGAAAGCTTGGTGCAATGATCAGGGGATGCACAACAAGATGTTGTGGACTGGAGACCTGGAGAAGGTATGAGAAAGATGATGATGATGATGATGATGGTGATGATGATGATGATGATGATGATGATGATGATGATGATGATGATGATGATGGTCGTGGTCGTAATGGTGGTCGTAATGGTGGTCGTGATGGTGACGACGACGACGACGACGACGACGACGACGATGATGATGATGATAACAATGAAGATGACGATGATATTGCCGGAGACGCTGCTCAACAAGCTCATGATGACATTTCACAGGTGATGGAAGTGACGAGCTATGATGCGGAGACGAGCTTGCTAGCTACCGTAGGGACAATGAAGAAGATTTACACAAACGAGGAAAGGGAGGAGGAGGGCAAACACGCTTACTAACTTGCCCGCCGTGACTGCTGGACGATGCAGGACGGGGAAGTCTTAACTGGCTGCGGGGAACTGGAAGGAGACAAGGTGAAGCTGCTGCATCGGGAGGGTCTCGAGTGACGGGATGAACCAGTGCGATGGAAACGTTGTTGCTCTAGTCCATCAATACGATCGAGTTGAGCTGCTGGTCAAGAACGCTCAGTCGCTGTACGGGTGACGCCCCATCGTTGGTTGTGAGCAAACTCTTGATACACCCACTGTCAGGCTGCCGGGCGAAACGTTCCTTACGTTTCATGAGAAGTACTCGAGGTGAACAACAAGACTGCTGAGGAGCAGGCGGTTTGCAGATTAGCATCTTAACAGTCAAGCACTGGACGCCCTTTGAAGGGGAGGAACACAGGAGGAAGGGACCAACTGAAACAACACTATCTCTTCTTGGTGAAAACAAGAATGCAGTTCTCAATCACTCCAGCTCCTTTCCCATCCCATCCCCTTCCCTCCTGTTCCACCATCTCCCTCCTCTCCTCACTTCACCGAGGAAAGATCGAACCCGGAGATTTTCGCCAGCTCCTCCAGGCTCTTCTCACCAGGGAACAGCTCGCCATTGATCTCCCACGTTGGGAACCCCGGAACCTGTCCCCAGGTCAGACCCCCGCCCCCCCTCCCTTACCCGTTCATGCGTTTCTCACCTTCTTCTCCTTGCACATGTCGCGCTTGCTGTAAGCACCCTTCTTGTCGCACTCAACATACTTCAACGTCTCATCTGCGACTTGCCTTCCAAGAAGCTACCCCAGAACATGTCACAGAACAACAACAGTATCAACGACACGCCTCCTCTCTCTCACCTGCTTCTGGTTGTAGCAGTGAGAGCACCAGTAGGCACCGTACATCACAGCTCCAACAGACTGCAGGTGCTTGCCGAGAGCGATGGTCTGACGACGATGTCATCAGCCAACATTAGCGCCCAACAAGGCCATGGACCTGTGCAGTCGAGTCTTTGGTGACAACAGGAGGGAGGAAGTAAGTCTGCAGTTTGTCCGACTGCTCCTCCTTGAGTCTCACAGGCCTGGTCAACGGCTCGTCCCCTTTCTCTTCTCTCTCCTTAGCCCGTCTGATCTCCTCCTCCTTCCAGGCCTGCAGAGACCCGACAGGGCGGGAACATTCAAGGGGTCGAAACCTCAGACGAAGCAGGCTCACCTTCAACAGCTGCTCTTCCGTTGGGTTCTCGACGATCTGATCTCCGATCTTCACTTTCTTCACCTGAGGGCAGGAGCAGCAGGAAATCAATGAGCTTGCAGGCAGCACTGTCAAGTCGGAACCTTCGACACAGCCTCCACGAACTCGTCAAACTCAACCGTGTACGCAGCCTGTGAGAAGAAATCCCGTCAGGATTCTAGAGAGAGGGGAGCTAGCGAGAGATGGAGCATGACCGCTTCTGCTTTAGTGAGAGAAGACACGGATCTCAACGATCTCCTGTACCTGTAGAAGGATTCAACTCAGCTGCTGAATCTTGTTCCAACAAATCCTTGCCCACCTGCTGAGTGCCTCGTCCTCCACCTTGGGATCCAAGACCTTGATGAAGATGGAAGGATCATTCCAGACTTTCATCACTGCCTTCATTGTGAATGCATCTGCTGGTTTGCTTCTTGTCTGACTGTCAGTTGACACATCATTGAGACAACAAACATCAACACACCCGAAGAGCTGAAAAGCAGTCAATCCGACGGCCCCACTAACGAGTCTGGCGACATCTCGGCGATCAATCGCGTTGTCCCTCTTTCCCTCCTCTTCTCTCATTTTCAAAGACATCGGTCGAGGGTTCGCTGTCCTGACAAACTTTCGCGCGTTGGAAGGTTGGAAGGATGGGGAGCCTGCAACCTTGGAAGGACTGCAGGCCTTAGACAAGAACGAGCTCTGGGAAGGAGAAAGCATGAAGCAACTGCACCAGTCGAGCAGGCTCATCGAGATCATGGTCAGAAGCAGCACCTTCGACCTGCTTGTTGTCCCCCTCCCCTTCTCCCTCCCCTTCTCCTCACTCCTCGACCTGTTCGCCATAGCCACGCGTTCCCCTTTGTAACACGGCGCAAGGACTGAGCCCGCCGCACGAAACCTGTCAGTAGTGTTGCGGTGCGCCGGGCCGGTCAGGCCCCCGGGTGCTTGTCCGGGCATGTCCGGGCCAGGGACAAATTACTGAGAACTGAAAATAATCTAGAGAATTGCACCTACCCCCACCCCCCCCTGTCCCCCTTCCGGTGCTCATAGACCGGTGGGGTAGTTCACACGACACTTGGCGACATGGTGAGAATGAAGCGACGGGGGCAGCATCTAGAAGTAGCAGGGAGCTGCTGACGCTGACGTTGTGACTATACAAATGCGAAATGAATATGATGAACAATGAGGAATGGGGCGATTGTTGACTCGTATAATGGGCTCTACTCAGTATTGGGATTTTTGTTTGTCGTTTGGTTTTTGGTTCAAGCGAAATCTTTGAATTGTTCTGTTTGTTTGTCGGCCTTTATTGATTGATATGCTGCAATCATTTCGTGAGTTTTCTTCAGATCTTATTCCTTGCTTTGATTATTGAAAACTGAACGAGTCCTTTTCAAGTTCAGTTCGAGTCCTTATCAGTTCAGTTTTTGTTTGGTTTTGTGCAGAAATAGATGTGTCTATCCTGGCTTCTTCATGATCTCTCATTCAAGTGCTTTCCCACCTCCCTATCTTCTCCGAAACATGAAACCCACACCCTGATTTCTTTGAGCATGTTTCATGTCACTCTCGATGTTTGCTGTTTATCTGTTTGGAACTCATTGCCACCTGATGGCCACGACATCTCATCCTTTGTGACCAAGAGGTTGACGGCTGTTGCAGTTCTTCAAGGTCCTCCCTCAGAGAATTCTGTACTACCTGCATCCAGACGTATCCTTCTTCAAGGGGAACGGCGAGCCCCAGATGGGCCCCTTCCTTGACATGCCTGACAACACGGCCTCTGGCGACGTGAGCAGAATTTCTTGGTTCTTCCTCATCTGAGTTTCCGATGGCAGGTTTGGAACCCTCCTGACACTGAATCGGTCAGTATGACTTGTGCCGGAAGATGTGAGGACTGATCGCCTGTTGGTTGCAGACCATGGGGATCAGCTTTGATGGATGCGATTCTGAGGAGGACGCTGTGCGCTCCCATGGAAGGGTGCTGACATCTGTTTGATTTTATTTACACCCTGTGAGCCCTGTCTTGCAGATGATGGTAGCTCCCCGTGCTTTGTACATGGTGAGGTGGTAAGCTCGACGTCCTCTAACTTGCCAATTAGCTCGTTGCAATGAATTGAAGAACACTGTCCAGGATTCATGATGTGTGACGCAATGTTGAGGATGCTAAGTTGTCATTGCGATGCACACTTCGAGCTGCTTGCGTAGTTAAATCGAACTGTAGAAGCCGTACTGTGCGGTTTACCCAAAGTAATGGGCCCATCCGACGACTGCCACACTGGGGCCGACTGATTGACTTCATACGCTGAAAGTTACTGAAGTTACTGAGCAACCTTCTAGCGGCTTCGGGAGTGAAGTTCTGCGACGGATGGACACTGCGGCGCGGCGAGCCTGAGTCTCTGATCTAACTGGGTACTACGTGACCCTCGCGGCCGTACAGCCTGGGCTTAGTACGGCGGCGCCCGGCCGGCCCACCCACTCGGCGGGGCCACCAACGGTCCGACGGACCCCGGCGGGAGGCCCTTCCAGCTCCGGCCGATCCGATGTGCCGCGCAGTGGCCATGATGCTCATGAGTCTCTCAGTGTGCAGTCTCCGAGTCAGTGCCCAGTGCTGCTGAGCCCCGGTCCGATCCTGATTCCCTGCGTGACTAGCACTGATGGGTCACGAGTCACCTGAATCCGATCAGCCATCATTCAGTACACTATCGTGACTTCAAGGTTGAACGATCATAGGGTACCGTGACTCTAGAGAAGAGGAGGCCAGTTTGACCGCGCGGCAGTCGGATCGGCCCCCTCAGACCCTCCAGTCGACCGATGGGATGCGGGGGGCCGTCTCATTGTTCCCTCATTGTTCCCGCGCCCGAGCCCGGGGCCCCTTGGCGGCTCCACTTCCGAAGGGCAGAAGTTTCGGGCCGGCACAGAGAAGTCCGCCTCGGAGGTATGTGGTGCGGTCTGACGTTTTGGCGGGAAAGATCCATTAGTACCAGGTCGAAACGACGTGATAAAGAATCGTTTCGTCACAACAATCAACGGGTTCACCTTCTTGGCGCTCGAAAAGGGCTCCAGCCATGTGACATCGGTAAGCATCCGCGTGACATATCCAATTGTGCTATGAAATAACGTGTTTTCGAGGGCTGAGATACGAACCGATCAGTTCCAGTGAGGGGGAGGCAAAATATGAGTTTGGACGGTGAGCAAGGTTTGTCAAGATCCCTTCCACACCTACGCAGCCATGATCAACATGTTCCACGAAGATGTGACAGCTAACCATGAAATCAAACCGGCAGAAAGAGATTTCAGCCTCGACGAAGAAGAAGATTGCGAGACCTTCGCTTGTCCATTCGGAATCAGCACAGCAGAATGGAACAAGCTGAAGCCCTTGAGGAGAAGGCAGTTGGAGAGCTTGTGGAACTCCATCCGCCTTGTGGAAGATCTCATTTCGGCTGAAGTTCAACATGGTGCTGCAGACCGGAAGAACGTGAAATTACCTTCTCTTTATGATAGGAAAAGCATGAGCCGCAGCAGTAGTCGAGAACATTTGTAGATTGAGTTCACTGAAGGTATATGCGTGCGTCCACGTTCTATTTGTACATAATAATAAAGTTTTTCGATTGGAATTCTCAAGTTTCAACAACACCCTTTTCTTCTCCAGATTTCCTTGAAACAGGAGTATGGATTCGAGGCACTGGTGCCTCATTGATTCGTCAACATGTGTCTGTCAGAGTTCTGATGCAACGGAGGCTGGTCGCTTGCGGAAATGAGAATTAATGTAATGTCAGAGCTCCGACAATTTCCAAAACAAAGAGTTTCATTACGACCAACTGATCGAACCCAAACAACAAGCTTTCGTAAGGTTGGTGTTTTCTGCCAATACTTGACCCTCCAATTACGCTTTCATGGCCTCAAACATCAACAAGACATCACCATCACACACAAAGAGCACCAACTCTTGCAAGCTTTGTCGTAATCATGATTGATCAAGAATTTCTTTTCTTCTTCTTACATCATAATATCATAACCCGTAGCTTTGCGGGTTGAAGACGTCCAAACGAATGACTCAAACTCAAGGCGCCTCCGCTGGACCACCCCTCAAGGTAAAGAACAATAATGGATACTTTACTAGCGACAATAGACAAGCCTTCCAAACCACAAAATCAGAACAGACCAGAACAGACCCTGCAAGCTGAGGAGCCTGATTCTTACATATGCTCATGAAAAGAACTGGGGTTGTAACTCATTCGGCCCCCTGGGTTTCCTCCTGAGCACATCTAGCCGTTGAATGCTTTCAGTCGTTTGAGAGTCCACTTGTCTGACTATGTCGATAATGAGATCATCACTTAGCCCATCCACGAGTGCTGACTCTTGCCTTGAGTCAGTCTGGTCTGATTTGAGCTTGTTTTGCCAGAGCTCAGTGAGAAATCAATGTTTTCAAGAAAGAGATTCGACTGCAGGAAAATTTACCACACCGAAAAGATGTATGGGAAGCATTGAACCTCCTTCGGGCTAAGATTTTCCTCGTCCGATAGAATTCCGGCACGTAACTTCAAAATTTCGTTATTGCGGGATAGGGGGTGAATGATCCTTTTTTATCGACACAACTTACAACGAACAAGAGTCGGCAAGTGAAGGCAAGACGCGAATGACTAGACTACAGGGTTGTGTGAACCCTTGGCATTCTCAATGCAACAACCATTAGCACAAAGATTTATTTCAAACATAAATATTTACAAAACATGACTATCATAACACGCATGCCAACTTAGTTGCATGATTTTCTCTGTGAACCTCTATATCTTGTGTACAAGGATGGGAGAGCAGCCTCTGTAATGATGTTGTTGCCATGTCCCTTGTTCGCGATTCTTTCTTCAACCAAGGCGATAGAGTTCGACAGACACTTCAGTTTCCAGCGCTTTTCGGGTGAAAGGCTGTTCCATTTCTGTTCTGTCAACCCGAAAGGAAAAACCGCGGAGGCTTGTGAAGGGTGGTCGACATATGATGCTTCAATCTTCCTGTTGCTCTCTACAGAGCTGCTGTTTCCCGCGTGGCAGTGCATGGTCGGTTCGTTGTTATGGTCCGCAGACCTTCGCAAGTCTACTTTATACAGGGCAGACCCAGGTAAAGCTGATAACACGTCTTTTCAGTTCTTCTAAGTTTTCCAAAAATGAATTTTTCAAACTTCTTCGGAGCATGAGGCCGACAAGGGGCCGGCCAACCCTGATCACGAGACACGCGCCCATGGTCGCGTGAACGTTTTCTTTACTACATGCGTCACCTGGATACATACCCCGGTGCACGTGTGACCATCGTCGTTGGGATGTCGTTTCGAGAGCCCTCGAGCGAGTATCCGGTCACGCTGAGGATATCTGATGACACGCGGCAGACCAGGCGGTCCCAAGGCCGTAGCCTGCGCGTGACCGGGCTGGAACGCGCTGGACCGTCAGAGATCAGTCATGGTCGAGTTCCGAGCTCCCCTCGGATGTCCCCCTCTACCGTCTTGGTGAAGGAGGTTTACTTGGATTTTTGGGCCCCGACTTCTTCAAGAAAAAGACACCGTTTCGCCACAATGTTCCTGCTGAGATGCGAAACGTTGCTATCAATAGATACTGTCACGAGGATGAATGACCTATTCGAGCACGGGTGGGTAGGGGTACTTGACATGAATAGCATGAGGAGGATAGTACCGGGTAGTTCGTCGAATACTGTGGGGTGGGTACGTGCCTGTAAGGGTTCTTCGAGACATGGGTGGGGGTGGGGCGCATCCCATCGTCGAACGGAGAAGGTCGCCTATACCAAGCACGATATATACCCGATTGACAGCTCTGGAGGGTAACAGCTTCGAACAAGTATAACATTCAGCACGAATCAATGTGCTCACACATGCCGAGATCAGACAGCTTCGACGCTTCGATACAGCCTTCAGAGAAACGTGATGAGCAAGAAGCAGAATCGGAACCGGAATCAGAGCTCCCTTTTGGACTGAGGATGGACACTTGGAAACGAATCAGACCTTCCAAACGCAAGCAACTTGCAAGTTTATGGAACTCCATAAACTTGATTGAAGAACTTATCGTCGAACATTCAGATGGGTTGTTACCAAGGAAGGATGTCAAGCTTCCTTCGTTGTATGATAGGAGAAGCCTTAGCAGGTCGAGCAGTCAAACCAGTTTGTCAGGGTGATGCTGTGTGCATGTTACATCAAGCCTGGTTGTCACACCATGTATTTTAAATCAATAAATACCCAAATGTTGCTGAAAGTGTTAGGAACAGACTTGAGGTGAAAACTTGTACCATTCCACTTCCGATTGGATTCTGATTGGATTTGAATACCCCCCGATGAATATGAAAACGGAGATATAGGAATGGTGTTGAGCTTGATGGTGGAGTTGCAGTTGTGGTAGTAGAAACCTCTATAAAAATGAGAATGAAAGCATCGATTACAACAGCTGTACTGAACATCCGTTGCTCTACATGATGGTCATCAGTTCACTTCTCATAGACCCATGACTCCGAGTGAGACTTCCAATCAACAAGCTCCTGGAAAGAAAACCATGAATCGAGACAGTGTGCAGAGATTCAGAAAACTACCTCAGGCTTGAACCAAAGAGCAATCTCCTTGTTCGCTGATTCCACAGCATCAGATCCGTGGCCTGGAAGGAGACTCAGAAAATACTCTATCAAATCTAAATCCTCACAGATGTTTCGACCAACGTCAATGCAGAAATCTCCACGGATGGAGCCAGGGGCGGACTCAGATGGTCTGCGAATCTCGTTGTCAACTTCGAGAACCACTGATAGCTAATCAAAATACTTGGTGGCTCCCAACAGGGTGCGTCCAGCCTTCACCACACCATCCCCCTCCCAAACCTACACATAATTTCAGATATTGACAATGTAAGCTGCCCTGCTCTATCACGGCATTTGTCCGCTGATGTTAAGAAATGACATTGCCGTACTCACCATGGGAACAACAGGGCCAGACTTCATGTACTCCACCAAACCCTTGAGTTTACCTCAGAACCGGTCGCATTTCATCCCTCAAAAGTAGCTTACAGCGAAGAAAGGCTTGGAAGAAAGGTCGGCATAGTGCTCCTTCAGCAGATCCTCAGACGCTTGCATAAACTTCAAACCAACCTTTTGACCTTTTCGTCAAATCTTGCACAATAAAAAATTATGTTAAACAAAGCTGACCCACCAGCTTGAAGCCCTTCTGCTCAAACCTCTCGATGATCTTAGCAACAAGTCCCCTTTGCACGCCATCAGGCTTGATCATAATAAAGGTCCTTTCACGAGGCATCTACACAAATCCGTCAGCACATTGATATGTATTCTTGAGTAGCATCAAAAGTTTGGGAGTCCTCAGAGAGATGGTTAGAAGGGGGAACACAGGGAAGAAATAAAGACAGCTTGCTCTTCGCCCATTTTCCCTGAAAAACACAACAACACGGTAGCTGCTTCACAATGATCAACTACAGGAAACGTTCATCAAAAGTATGTTCTGCATTTAAAACCACAGTATGGTTGACGCGCCATCTCCACAGTAAAGCTAAAAACGAACAGACAGAATTGACCCGAGCAGCAAATACAGAGCATAAGAATAAAGTGCGACTGAGGGTCGCAGAGTGATCCTTTGTTCTCACAATATTTCAGCAAACTAGCAGCGGACAAGCTCTGCTCTTCAGATTTAAGGAGCTTGCTCATCCCCCACGCTCAAAGTCTTTCGCCATTTCGTGACGTTTTTCAATCGTTTTGATTGCCGGTATTTCGCTCATTTGCTTCTTTGCAACAGAGTGCTAATTTCGCGCCCAGCATCTCGCTGCTCTTTTCCATCTTTTCTTCATCCCTCTTGTCTTTTCGAACCCCTCTGCTCTCTCACACTATGCATATCTTCTCTTCTATCCTCCATCGCTTTGCTTCGCTCCTCTATCTATCTATCTATCTATCTATCTTGCAACATGCTCGCACGACTCCCGCATCCTCTCTCCCCTTCAGCAGGAAAGAGGAGCGATCAGGCATTAGAGGTAGGGTCGTACAAGACTACTACCACCCTACTGAACCTCCATCGTCGATGGGATACCCATCAGATCTAAGTCAAAACCACCGGTGCAACATAAGAGAAGGATCCAAAGAGAGGGTAGTGGTACTCATGGGCTGAGTTGCTTGCGTGGCAAGGGGCATAGCGGCTCTTGATCGGACCGTCTGACAAGTGACTCCGAGGCGAACTCGGAAGGCCCCCTGCAAGTTGACTCTGACCGTACTATACATGGCACCGGCACCGTCACAGCCCGGACCGTACGATCGGACAGTGACTGCGCCGGGCTGTCTTTTCTCTTCTCGCCGCCGTGTGCGACAGTGTCAGGGCCGGTCAAGCCAGCTCTACCCTCAGGCTGATTGTCCTCGTACTGTACTGATACCGTACCGTAGTAGCCGGGCTGCCAGGCTGGCCGGCCCCGGCCGTTGCGCACCCGGTGACCGTGCCGTGACTCGCCGAGTCGGCCGCTCGACTCGAGTCCACACGGTCCCCCCGATAAAGTTGACCCGGAACGGAAGGCCGCCAGGCTACCGGCCGCTGACTGGACGCCGTTCACACTGCCTGGAACTCCGAAGTTTGCCGCGTGTCCGAGCCTCAGCGGCCGCAGGCCCTTCAATGTGCCAAGCTTATCAGGACTCGAGTCCTGGCATAATGACACTTGAAACTGGCATGGTCGATCGGAAAGTTTCGGAACTTATCATGTGTTACGAGTCCGAGGCACTAAGGCTACGATCGCGCCTGAGAACTTGAAGTGGCCGGTCAATCCAGGCTGATCCCAAACGGCGCTGAGGCCGCACCAAGGGGCAACTGTGCGGTCCTGCTCGAACAGTTCAAGTTACGTGATATGAAACAGTGAAGTCATTGCGGCACTCAGTGAACACCCGGCAGTCACCCGTGGTGCAGAGCCCCGGGCGCGGCGAAGCAAGACAAGAAAGCGAGGGTGCAGATACCTCGGTCTGTCGAAACGTTTTCTCCCATACCGCTGAGATAACCAGGAGTCCTCCTTAACCCACGACGTGACTTGAGTGCTCTTTGCCGCAGACGACGATCGAGAAGGCTGCGAGCGCGCTGACACATCTGATCGTGGAGACGAAGCGTATCTAGAATCAACTCAGTTGGTCCAGAAATAAAGCAGACGGGCTGCCGGCTCAACAGCAGCTGCTCACGGGTTAGCAGAAAGTTGAGTCTGCCTGGTTCCTTGCTGCAGGTCCTTCCTTCTCTCCCCATTGCTCTCTCTCGTTATCTGCTTGATGTCGATCTCTCGTCCTTCGCTGTTTGGATGGTCAGTGAGTGGGAACAAACTTGTGCATGCAGGTGCTTACTGCGACGATGAAGGTTTTGATTGACTGACTTGTTCCATCGTCTCAGCTTGCCGCACAAAGTTATTCGGCGTTGAGTTCGTCGTAGGATGAAGTTCTTCCATCGATTTTGGCCTGCAATGGATATTAGAACTTTGGAGACGAGACACAGCAATAAACAGCCCGATAGATTCCAATATTGGGGGGTTCAGTTCTTACGTTATCTCCTTCTTGTCTTTGTCTGGTGAGCCATGGCAGATATTGACATCTTGTTGTTTCCTGAGAGAATGGATGGATCAATTGACACGTCAGGACCTCTAGGAATTGTACTTGTCCAGCTGGATGGGTCGAGATCCTCCGTGATCGGGGTGATCCAGTTGCACATGCGAGTCCAACGCGCTCTGAGAGGACGTCTGGGCCACGTGTCGCTTGCTCTTCCACGGGATCTCACAGGCTCCCGCACCTGTCAACATCACGCACCGTTCAGAGGGTCAGACGATCATATCCTTCAGCCACTTGCCGGCTAGGATCCCGTTCACCCCGTTCTCCTCTCTGAACATCGTCGACTGCTTCTCGAAGTCCAACCTTGCCTTGGATCGCTGCGATTGCGAGCTGCTGGGCCGCTTCATGCTCGACTTCTCAAGGACCGTGGAGGGTCCAAAGAAATCCTTGGTGAGGGGAGATGGTCAGTCAGGATGGATGCAGCAAGAAACCTGTCTCACTTCTCTTGGACGATCTTGCACGCCGATTCTAGCGAAGGATTTGGTAAACTAGGAGAGGAGTGAGAATGGAGGACAATCGCGAAGCCTCATGGAAGCACTGACGATACCACTTGGTCCATCTCCGATTGAAGGCGACCAGGGGCGGTTTGATCGCTAGGCTTGATGACCTGGACAGATCGCATGTCAGTGAATGAGTGGCACAAGACAGCAGTCAAAGTCTGCCTTCTTCCACTTTCTCCCATGAAAGTTGTCTTCGGAGTCACTTTGCATCATAGAGACCTGACGCATGCGGAGTCAATTTCAGCTCTTGGTACAAGTGCATTCTTGATTACATCCATGTGCGCCTTGAGGGATGGGGAGTCAACAGCCTTTCTTGCTCTTCGAGTCTGTCCAGATGGTACATCGTAAGACAGAATAATCATGAACATCAGTTGGTTTGTAAGTTTACTGACCTCTGTTGCATCTTTGGGGTCTGCCAGTGCAAAGATTTGAGTTGAACGCATTGTTCGCTCGCTCATATTTGCCAGGGCAGCTGAATGGTTGCTCCTGACTGTCATTTCAGATCATCCGTCAGTGTAACAAGGAGGAACAAGGGTGAAGTATGATGCCATGTCAATCCTCATGACTTGATGAGCATGTGCCGAGTCGGACGTATGTCCGATCACTGGCAGACGGCACTGCCTCAGAACTCGGAACCCTTAGTTTGAACATGCCTGCTTCTACTTTCACTTCTTCCTGCAGCTTCTCCTTTCACTTCTTCCCCCATTTCTGCAATGAGGCGCCGAGGAGGTCCGCCGGCCGTTACGACCGTCGGGCCCCGCCGGGGCTGGCCGACTGCCGCGCCCAGCCTGGACAGTCCGAGTCCGAGTCCGATAGGCATGCAACCGACATACAACGGTCAGATTGAGTCGTTATAAGCCGTTGAGAAGAATATCAATAGCGGTTAAGAGACGGTTATTTCACCGGTTGGATATCCGCATGGCATTTTAGGTAAGGGGTTGTTTACCACATCAATTTGATTATCGTCAAATAATTCTTGAGGTACATTTGAAATCTCTTTTACTGTAATTGTAATTATATTACTTGACAGGGCCCGCTTTGATATACCAGATCCCTTTCGGCTTTTCGCCGCCATGCGGCAGGAGGTATGAACGCGATTGATAATGCGAGCACGAAGAAGATATAAGTTGATCTGAAATGATACTCTCTTTGCGATATTCAACAAGTCTTACAAATTGGTGTTTGTTTGGTATCAAAGCTCCTTTCTCTTTGATTGTGTTTGGTTTCGTGGTACTGGATACTCCATGAAGCTCATCTGATTTTTCCACAGGGCCATCCTATACAGATCATCCCATTGATTCTAGCTGGTACTCTTATCGTCTACATGTCAATATTTTCTGGGCTCACAAGTCTTTCAGCTCTCCTGATTCCCCCCGCGGTTCATGCATCTTGTCCAACGTATGCCGCATGGCTAGACGCTTCCAACGAGGTAATGCCGGATGCCATTGCTAAACAGGCTCAAGGATGACTATTCCTAGTCTCTTTCTTGTTGTTTTTATTCCCGTCTGTCTTCCTTCGGTGCATGTCGTTTCGAGTGCATTTGTTGTCTTTTCCATTGGCTCCCATTACTTTTCACCGTGTCATAGCAAGAAGAGTAGGAGATGACAGGTTAACTTCTGTTGTAGATCCATCCAGTTTATTGTGCAGGAGTGCCTTGCAACAACCTCAAGGTGTGTTACATCATCCGTCTGCTCCTCCTCGCGTCTTCCTCCAGTCTTGACTTGAACCAACAGGGATTCGCCACAGTCGCCCTGTCGCCTGATGGAACCTACCTGGAGGTCACGCTCCAAGTTCAAGGTCTGACTTGTATTCCCCGTCCTCCTCCTCATCTTTCTTGTCTCCAGCCACACCCGACTCGGCAGCCATTCCTCTGTTCCTGCCTCCGGCCATCTATGGGCCGTACGACGCAACACAAGAGGTGCTCTGGGGCATTTGCAGAATTTTCAAGTTCGGTTGACCTCTGGAAAGGCTGCAGCTGGTGTCGCTCCTCTTGCTACATTGAGTGTTCCCAGTTTGTCTCTGGATCAGAGGTCTCCCTCCCTCCCTCCCTCCCTCCCTCCCTCCCTCTCTCCTCCTGCTCCTCGACTGCGTTTGAAGTTGTCGAAATGCAGTCTATGGAGCAGTAGCTCTAGGATCAAACCAGCTGATCTTCCCAAGGTCCGATCAAACTGAAATCTCTCTATGTGAGATGAGACTCTCGCAGCTTATGGATGCTCTGCGTAACGGGCTTGCCTATGTTAACGTGCCGACTGATCGCGTTCCAACGGGAGAGCTAAGAGGGCAGGTGAGATCCTTACATGCGATACCTGCGTGCTGATCCTGATGCTGCTGCAACAACAGCTTCAAGTTGTCACCTGCCTAGAAGCAGAACTGAACTCGGCGACAGCTTGTGCTGCATCATGACATGACGAAAAGGGGACATTCACTCTGAGATGGCAGGCGCAGCGAGCAACCTTCATCCTTACGCGTTTGCGAATGTTCTGCTAAGTGGTGTGTACCGTCTTGATGGTTCACGCGCTTGACGAGCGGGGCAGCGGATGAGAAGTTATCAGCCACTCTCGTACAACTTCCTCGAGACCCTTCAAGGAGCATCCCAACTCCAGGTGATGGTGATGACGGCGCAGACGATTGAGCTGAACGTTGCTATCCATGATCCTCTCAGTCTCGGTGGAAGTGACATCCACGACGAGCGTTCGTCTAGCCACACTACAGACTCAGCAATACTCGAGCTGCGTCAGCGGCTCCTTCTCGGGGCTCAAGGTTGGTTTCAGACCGTCAGTCAGATTCTTTCTCAGTGGTTTTGTGTTTCAGGCTGATGGGGTTACGCCATGCTCTGTAGATGAGAAACACACATACCCAGCTGAAATTAATGTACCCACAAGCTATGCTCGCCTCTTGCAACGCTGATCTTTTTGAAAAGTATGATTCGAGCATGAATAAGGTTTATCACGTGCTGTACAACTCTGCAGGGCCTTTCTTGAACAGCACTGTGGTGATTTCTGTCGACATTCTTGTTTGGTCGGTGTGATGGTTTGCTCAGGTTGTCAAAACCAGTGCAACCGGGTGTACGAGCCAGGTCTATCCCTGTACCTGTCCTCGCACTTTTGTGACGATAATGGACAGCTTGTCGGGCACTTGCTTCCTGCCACCCCGTGCAGGCGCCTCCTCCAGTTGCACGACAGCCTGTACTCGGTCGCCTCAAGCTACAAGTAAAGAAGCTCATGTGCCGTCGC
The DNA here is from genome assembly GCF_000315625.1 of Guillardia theta CCMP2712. Lineage (NCBI taxonomy): Eukaryota > Cryptophyceae > Pyrenomonadales > Geminigeraceae > Guillardia > Guillardia theta. The sequence continues at coordinate 865,433 of NW_005434656.1, read as the reverse complement.
TGGACTCATGCTGCTTGTCAGGTCCGATTGGATTACCATTTGGTCTCTCAATCAGGGTTAGTTTGCTCTCATCCCTGCTCACCTTCCCTACTCGCTCTTGCCTTGCTGCCTTCTCCCTTGCTGTTACGTGACGGTTACTTGTTTCCTCGCCCATCGCTCCGAAGGCCGCTTTCTTACTCTCTTGTTCAGGGACATTGCAAAATCCTCAGACGATCAATCCAGACTTCAAGCAGACGCTCGTTCCTCGCTACTACGCGCATCCCTACTACATCGTCCAGGTAGCTGGACTTCCTTCACTTGGCTGGTCTTACCCACGGCATGGCAGGGAGAAAATTCCCTCGCAGTATCGCGGAGGTTCGGGATGACAGTCGATGACATCTTGCGGCTCAACCCAGGTGGAGGGAGAGACCGGAAGCCCGAGGCGTCGGACCTGATTCTGTGACAGGCCTCAAGGACATCAACAGCTTGCCCGTTGGCTCCACCATCTGCGTGGTTCCCAACTGGCAGAGTGTCATAGGTGAGGGGAGGGGAGGCTGAAGGTCAGGCGGCTGATCATGTTGGTGCAGCTGGCAATGGACAGCGGATTTGTATATGAACGTGTAGAATTATCTCAAGTTAACATCTAGTGTTGGACTTAACGAGCTCATTTGCTCGAACATTCTTTTCTATGTCAGTGTCTGCAGACTTAAACGACTCTTTCGCAACGTCTAGGAGGGGATTTGTTCACCTTGCTCTATCGCCTTTACGTCTTTCACCTGCATATCTGTTACCAGCCAACCTCCATGTCTGACAGCGTACTTCATCCATGTAGTGCATAAGAAGGTTGCGGATCTAACGATCATGTTAGCATGCAGATTACGGTGACCACCTCCTCTAACCATGAATCTGACTGTGACGGTAGAAGACGAGCAAGAGGTACAGGCTCCAACCAGCGACAGCCACACAACTCCATCCTTGAAGCCCCGAAACTGCGGCGGCAGTCAGACCACAAGAGGAGGAGGAGCGAGCAGGTCAGCAAGGCCTTGGCTGCACCTGTACATCTCCACCGTCGGCCCTGACGTGCGGCGCCACCTTCTCCTCAAGGAGCTCCAGGATCTTCTCAACGACTCCGGCCTGAAATTTGGGGGGCGAGGAGAAGGTCAGAGAGAGAGAGAGAGAGAGAGAGAGAGAGAGAGAGAGAGAGAGAGAGAGGAGGACAAGACGGAGAAGGAGAAGAAGAGGAGAGGGAGTTACAGCACGCACTTGGCTCTGATCAAACTTGCTCGCTATCAGTTGGTTGATGCTCTCCTGAGAGATTTTAGCTAGAGGACGGCAATCTTGTCTGGCCGCATTGAGCTCCTCCTGCAAGATCTGCTTGCTGACGTCAGGAGAACCCAGCCAGCAGGAGGGGCAGGGACCTGCATCAGCAGCTCTTCCGTCTCCGCCCATTCCGTTTCGGGGTCTTTGACAACCTGGCAAGAGAACATCGTGACGGGGCAGGCAATCTCGTTCCCGGCTCCTCACCGTGATGAAGTCTGGGCCGAACAGAAGGGTGCGCACTCCTTTGACGGCAAACAACTGGGTTGCTATGTGGGCTAGATGCTGGTCTTGTTGGAACATGTGCAGATCTCCATGGCTGATCGACAAGGACTGAAGGCTCCCCGTTACATCATGACCCACGTCAAACTTCAGTGCATCTGGGTTGGGGGTGGCGATACAATCTATGTGCAAGTCAGCCTGTCGCTGCTGCTCGCAGAACGATCGTCGTGTGGTATCTCGTGTGGCAGGATGGGCATAGTCCCATCTGATCATCATGGGGGAGCGTGTCGACGGCTGGGAGAGGCATAGCTTGGTGGGTGGTTGAGCGGGCAAGCAAGAGGAGCGAGATAGTTTGTGCCAGAGGAAGCTGCAAGATGATCTGAGACAGGACGGACCAGCTTTCCAGTATCGCATCATGCTAAGTCGCTTCATCTTCTCCTTATATCCCTCCCCATCTCACTTGCTTCCTCCCTCCCTCCCTCCCTTTCCTCCATGAAATCGTAATGGCTAGCACAAACAAGGGTTATTACTCAAGTAGTAGCAATACGAGTCCGCCTCAAAAATTTTAACAAAGACAGCAACGTTGAATACTCCTGTTCATAGGCAGGTATTCCTGCACGTACTGACCTCACGTTCCAGGCAACATGGCAGCATTGCGGTGCATGCTCGGGATGTTGGCAAGAGGAGGAGGAGGAGGAGGAGGAGGAGGAGGAGGAGGAGGAGGAGCGGCAAGAGGATGGAGATGGTTAGGGGGGATCAACCGTCTTCCTTGCAACATGAGGAGCTCAGGCATGACGGTGAGCTCTGCTGCTCGCCTTCGATGTGGTTGAAAAATCTTCCTAGCAAACCTTTTCTCGCTCCTTTTCAGACATGCAAGAGGAGGAGAGGGCTGGACCCATCCTCGCAAAGGTAAAAATGATGAGCATAGAGTGGCCTCAACTTCTCTCTTCCCCTGATCGCGCTCTCCCCCCAACCCTTCCAACCCTCCCAACCTCTGTTTGCAGGCAATCGCGAGGAGTGGTCTCTGCTCGAGGCGTGAAGCCATCAACATCATCAAGGCAGGAGACGTGGAGGTCAACGGGAACGTCGTCACTTCTTGCAGCACATGGTTGAGCGTGACAGGTCCGCTGCTCTGATGTCCATTTGCAAGAGAGTGACGTTGCAGTTCAGATGTGGTGAAGGTTTATGGAAAGGAGATTGACCCCCACACTCCTCCTCAGATCAGTGGGTCTGCTGCCTTGAAGTATTGGCGCCCTTACTGCTTCCCGTCCTCTCAGTCCTGTTCCACAAGCCCAAAGGCTACTTGACGACGAAATCCGACCCGTTGGTAAGACGGACCTGCAGCACGACTTCCTTCCTCTTACTCCTTCTAGTCCCGCCCGACAATCTATGACCTGCTTCCCCAAGACGAGTTCTGGCAGAACATTAGCCCTGTGGGGAGGTAGCAGCATCGTGCGAGGCTCCTGCGGTAGTTCTCATGCTCAGCGTCAGGCTAGACTTCTCCACAGAAGGCTTGCTCGTGCTCACCAACGACGGAGAGATCAAACGCTTCCTGGAGCTGCCGGTCAGTCCGACGGGGGAGAACGCGATGTGGCACTGAGGAGCCTCTGCCAGGCAAACAACATTGAGAGGGAGTACCGCGTTCGCGTGCATGGACCCAGGGTGTCCGACCAGCAGCTGGAACAGCTAGCCAGGTGGCGCGACAGTGTTGACTCCCTCCCTCACGCGTGCGCCAGGGGACTGTCGGTTGCTGGGGTCCAGTACAAGGGGATCGATGCGAGGTTCGACGACCCGAGGTTTGAAGACAGAGGTATGGAGCAACTGCATTCTTCTCGATCCTCCCAGGAGGCGGAAGGAGGAGGGAGGAGGGAGGAGGGAGGAGGGAGGAGGGAGGAGGGCCTTGACCTGATGATTGCTCTTCCTTCCGCTCCCTTCCTCCAGAGCCGAAGAACCAGTCGAACCGTTGGATCGCCATGGTACTCAGGGAAGGGAAAAACCGCGAGGTCATACCCGCCTCCTTGGACCCTCTTCTTTCCGTGACCTTGTGCGGCAACAGATCAGGAGGGTCATCGAGTCCTTTGGATGGGAAGTGACGCGCCTGATACGCGTCAAGTGAGGGAGGCGAGCAAGCGCGGGTTGCCCTCTGACAGGTCGCAGGTACGGCATGTTCCGTCTCGGAATGCTCCAGGCTGGAGAGGTGAAGCCCTGTCCCCAGCGCGACCTGCAGGTGCGTTGGGAGGATGAGGCAGCTCTGTGCGATGACAGGTTCGCAGCAAATGCAGATGTTGATGGACAAAGCTTATTTCAATGGCAAGAATAAAACAAGGAGATAACTAAATTACAGCTTTCTTTGTTGCAACACAAAATTTCAAGAAAACCTCTTCACGACATGACGTTCAGACTCCTCTTAAGCAAACTGGTGGTAAGAGTCGGCATTCTGTTGCCATCAAGTCTGGTCAGCGACTCATGGCCTGACAGAACAAGCTCCTCTCACCTTGTCCGCAGTCTGCGCAAGAATCGGAGCACCGACAGGCTGATGTCCCTCCATCCAGACTCCGGGGAAGGGAGGATGCTGGAGAGCTGGTTTGCAGCCATGGCGGCAGCAACCGCGCCTCTTCTTCATCACCTTCTTGACAAAGAGGACGCTGCCAACCACCTGCACAAACTCCATCACAATCCCAGCGGTCTCTTTGACCAGAACTCACCAGGGCGCTTACGACAGCTCCGAACATGAAACTGCCGATGAATCCATGGTGCTTCCTGCAGGTCCAACGTGAGCTCACTGGGGGCCAGCACTGCCCGTCCCTCACCCTTGGCGATCCTCGTCATTGTTCATGAACATCGTGCCCTGATGCGGCTCGCCACCGGCCTGGAACTGCCCGAAGAGGCCAGGGTAGGCATCCATGACTCCCCGGGGAGGAGGGCCGTGTGGGCCCGCGTGCTTCTCCATCTTCTGAGCGATGGTAGAGATCTCTGCGAGGCAGCCGTGCGAGAGGTCGGCCAGGTTGACGATGATGCACTCGTGGGTCTTCATGGGCTGGCCGATGGCGTCGGGGCACTTGGCCTGCATGTCGGTATCGCAGGCGGTGTGGAACGCTGCAATGTCGTCGGAGATGTTCTGCACGATTGCCCTGCACTCGGGGACCAAGTCCGCCGAGTGGCTCTGCATGCACTGGATGATCTGCTCGAAGTTATCCATGTCCGGCACCCTGAAGGCGCAGAACCGCATGAAGTCATGGCTGCAAACCATCTTCGGGTCGTGGGGATCGGGTCCGGGTCCAGGGTGAGGCCCAGGTCCTGGGTGAGGTCCAGGTCCAGGTCGAGGACCCGGTCCAGGTCGAGGTCCGGGTCCAGGATCAGCACCAGGGGTGTTGTGATCGTGGTAGTCGTGATCGTCCTCTCCCAATGCTAGGGAGGAATGGACGACAGCACAAAAGACGAGGAAGAGTACAGCCTGCACAAGAACGGTCAGTGGCACGCAATCTTTGGCGAAGGAACGAATATGCATATTTGTCACAAAACACAAAACCCCATCCAACACCTCTTCTCCACACCATGGCTCAGACTGATGGACTACCGCCTTGCATCACTCTATTCTCTCCCCCTTGAGCTTCATTTCTCTCATGGTCTTCCTCTTTCTCCATCGCGCATCGTAGCTTACCTTGTTCATGGCTGGCTGAGTACGGTCTCCTCTTACACCAGGGGATAATATAGGAGACTGATGACCCAGAATGGGTGGGGTACTCAAAATATCACACAATCAGTAGATGGGTGGGGTGTTCAAATAATCACTTTTGTGGGGAATAATGGGGTAGTAAAAGGGATAATGTGGGGTAGGAGGTGCTTGTGATCATTTCCAGATTCCAGGCGGGTGGATACAACAAGTAGGGGTGGGGCTCAAATTAAAATTTAATTATCAATCGAAACGATGTATTAACGAAACGTTTTGTCACAATAAAACTCGTTTTTCTATAACACAAACACCCTTGAAAGAAATTAACATCGAGTGGTGGTGGTACTACCCACCCTTTCGTCTCTTTTTATTGGTTACAGTAGGGGGTACTTGTTGAGGGACCTGTTGTAGTCCCAAGGGGGGTACGGCTGGCAACGAAGGCACCGTGGTGCTTCCAAAAATGACAACAAAAAGTAGTTTTAAAAACATCAAGACATCTGCCCTGAGGCGGGCTCATAAAAGAGTAGGATCAGTTTCAACTTGAGTAAACTTGAAGGTTCACTGCCCCCGGCCCCCGCGGACTCCGGATGATCCGGCGGGTTGATCTTCAAGCGGCCGGGGACTCCGAGGGCCCGGCCGCCGGGCCCTCGGCGGTCCCCGGCCCGGTGCCGGCCGCCGGGGGCCGGGCCCGGCGGTGGCAGGCTCCCAACTGTGAAGTCCACGAATACCATATGAAGTTCAGTTCGAAGAGTCCGATCGAGTCACCGTAGTCTGAGGGGCCGGCCCGGCCCGGGCGGCCTTCAAGTTCCGCCCGGCCCGGGTGGCACAGTAACTGACTCGTGAGTTCACGAGTACTCCGGCGCAGCGGCCACCCCGGTCGCCCGGCCCCGGCGGTAAAATATGTTTTAGAACATATTAAAACATTTTAAATAGGGGTGTATACCTCGAAAACGCGCAGATAATGAGGGGGTAGGGGTGGATGGAGGTAACTCTTTGGTACACACGAAAGGCTGAAAACAGCTATTATCGAAGAAGCAACTACCTGGCCGACGGTTGAGGGACATGCGGACTATTCAGGACGGAGATAGAGGAGGAAGGGCAGGAGGAGAGGAGGAGAGGAGATGGAAGAAGACAGAGGGAGTTGAGAAAGTATGAAGGGAGGACAGAAAGAGCAAAGATTGGGAGTAGTTGACGGGGGTGGAGCAATTATGCGGAAGAGGTTACAGATGTTATAAATGGACCCAGGATGAAGCATCGACGACAAAAGAGAGGAGAGGAGAGGAGAGGAGAGGAGGCTTCAGACTTGATTTGATCGATATCATGGTGTTTCTTTTTCATAGCATCCATGGAATAATGAGAGGCCAAAAAAAATATGGTGCTCCGCTTGCTTGCGGAAGGGATTAATAACAGTGCAGAGGAGCGAGGGAGGTTTTGCATGAAGCATTGCTAGGAGATCTTTGTTGGATTCAGGAGATCAGATCTCTGTTTTGAAATGTCCAGTTTTTCTCTTCTTTCTGCAATGATCTCTCTTCTTACACTCCGCTTCTGCTTTTCATTTAGCCTCCCCTTGCATTGTTGCACCTAGTCGCACATCGTGACTCGAACTCTGCTCTCAGCCAGCTGACGCTTCCTGTGGCAGGAGGAGCATACTCGAGATGGGCTGTGGCTCCTCCAAGCCCGAATCTGTTGCTACAGATCACAAGCAGCAGGAGGCAGGAGGAAAAGGTCAGAACGAACGGCAGGAGCAGAAGAAGCAGAAGGAGGAGAAGAAAACTCCGCGTAAGCCGGAGGAAACTGAGCACACGACTGAGCAGACAGCCGATGACTTGCTCAAGATGTTCGAGGCCCAGCGGCAAGAGGCGTTCGCTGAGGAGGAGAGTGGACCAGGAGAGCAGGAGGGTCCTGTTGTGGACGAGCATGCAGAACTTATGAAGCAGTTCGAGAAGGAGAGGGAGGAAGCGTTCTTGGCTCGCGTCCCCTCCTTTGGCGTCGATCCTGCCGTTATTGAGCAGGGGATGAGTGCCAGCGAGAACCAGCATGTGAAGGAAGGGAGCGCGGGAGCAGAAGTCAAGGCGGAGGGGGAGCGAGGTGCAGAGCCACCGAACGAGGAGGAGATGACGATGCAGGATTACGTGAGGCAGGCGGAGGAGGAGGAGCTGAGACGGCAGGAGGAGGAGCATCAGCAGTGGCAGCACCTTCACGAGCCGATGTTGGTGAGAATCTTGTCGGTCAACGACGTGTACGAGCTCGACAACTTGCCCCACCTGGCGACGGCAGTGAAGGCGAAGCAGCACGGGGCGAGGACGATCTTCGTGCTCCCCGGAGACTTCCTGGCGCCTTCGCTGCTGTCATCCCTGGACAACGGGATGGGGATGGTGGAGTGTCTGAACGCTTGCGGGGTGGAGCTAGTGTGCTTCGGGAACCACGAGACGGACGTCCCCCACCCAGAGCTGATCAGCCGGATACTGCAGTCTTCCTTCCGTTGGGTCAACTCGAACATGACGGACATCCAACTGGGGAAGGGGGCGGACAGAACCAGCGAGTTCGAGATCATTGAGGTGGAGAGCGGGGGTAAGAGGAGGAGGATAGCGTTCCTGGGGCTCCTCACGGAGGACAAGGCGCTGTACCGACCCGGGGCGTTCAACAACGCGAGCATTGAGCCGGTTGAGGAGGTGGCGGAGAGGCTGCTGAAGAGGCTGTATGAGGAGGAGGAGGTGGACCTTGTGGTCCCACTCACCCACCAGGTCGTCGGGAAGGACAGGGAGCTTGCCAGGAAGATGGGCTCGCGTCAAACTTTAAGCTCAATGTGAGCCCTGTGGACATCTTCAACAACTCCATCATCATCTTCTTCTACATCATCATCACCACCACCATCATCAACAACAACAACCACACAAACATTACCATCATAACCATCACCATCACCATCACCATCACTTCGACTGACACACTGGAAGGTCGTCTCGGTCCCCGGTCAGAGCCTGGAGAGGAACGAGATTAAAGCCGTGCAGGTGAAACTTTTGCTTCTGTTCAGATCTGCCTTACGAGCAAGCAGAGCAAGCTTCACCTCCTGTGAAAGGCCGGGTGCCAGTCCAAGATTGCAATATCACATTCATTCGCAACAAGATTGCAATATCACATTCATTCGCAACAAGATTCCAATATCACATTCATTCGCAATTTTCCCTACATAAACCTTGCCTAATGTAAACTTTGAATGAAAAACAGAAATAAACACATGTGGCTGTTCCACATGGAAAACTATCTCACATCGTACTTGGCGGATGATCTGAAAGATGACGAGATCTGCTCCACCAGTTGATTCTCACTCCCGCCCTGGGCCTGGCCCACATGGGGTGAATGGAAAATTTCCTCTTCAGCGCGCGAAACGGGTTGAGCAGGCTAAAAGTCGAGCGCGTCTTGGACTGGTCTCTCGAGGCTCCGGCCGTATACGGCCTCCTCCTCGCCAGCTCCTTCTTCGCCAATTCCGGCTGCTGCGGACTGCTCTCAGCATGCTCGGTCGTCACGAGAGCAGTTTGCGGTCTGACCCCAGCAGTCTGGGGCCTCACCCTGCCAGTGACTGGGAGGTGCTCGTTGTGCGAGGTGTCAGGTCTTCTTGCCATCGCGGTCTGAGGACGGTTCTGAGTAACCTTCTGCTCCTCCACGGGGCCTGTGCGATGCCCTGGATGTAGTTGGCTATCCCCTGCCTTCCCCTGGTCCACCTGCACCACAGTCCGGGACTTGGCAGGAGCAGTGGTCGGCCGAGCGTTCTGCGCTTTGCCCTTCACGGTCTGAAGCTTCAGGAAGTTGATCATGGCGACTTGCTCCGCACGCATCAAGGCCATCTGCTCCTCCTCCATCCTCCTGCGATGCTCCTCCTGCCTCTCCTGAGCCAGCTGAAGTTCAGCCATGATCTGAACCTCCTTGTTCATCATTTCCTGCTGCTCCCGTAGGAGTTCCAACTCCTCCTCCTCCAACACTTCATCCAGGGTGGGTATTGAGGCGCACTGCTTGATGAGGGGGTCGAGCTCGCTGTCGTCCTTCCTTGGAGTAGACCGACAGCTCATCTCAGTCGGCGATGTCTCGGAGAAGCGCGCGCTCGACTCCTGCACACCGGATTCAACGTCCTGATGCTGGAAATCAAGCTGGGTCTTTGCTGTCCACAGCTTTGGGGTGTTGGCCCTGCAAGTGTATGTGCCGAGCTTTCTTCTGAAAGAATCGGCGAACTTGGGAAGCAGAGAGGTATCGGAGTCGTCCGAAAGGATGTTGTCTTCCCAATCCTCCAAGTCATGATCGCTCAAATCCAGTCTTTCGGCAGGCATTTCAGGTCGGGATGAGATGTGGCCATCTGCCGAAGCAATGCGGGACAGTGGCGAGACTGAAAGAGAAAGCGCTTCCATCTTGTAGTTTATGTCGGTTGAGCCTCGAGTGACTCGAGGAGTTAAATGCACTTGGATCTGAAAGCTTATGGAGTACTGGAACGATGTCTAGTACAAAGTAGCATACATCATATCACTGAAGCCTTCCACCTTACGCCCTGATCGAGAAGAAGTGATTGAATACCTGATGCCCTTGATTGAACAGGTAGTTGACTGCAGGGGTAATAATCTAACCTTGCGCAGCTGGTTGTTCCGCTCGCTTCCCAATATCTCGCACTACAACGACCAACTAACGATGAGTTCAGCTCCTTCCTCTGCTTGCTGCTGCTACTACAACAACTACTTGCTCTGCTTCTTCAACTCGATCTTTCTCTCTTCCTCCTTCCTCTCCTTCAGGTTGTCTGTTTGCAACTGCTTGTTCCCCCTCTTCCAACGCTCCTTACTACCCCTACCCCCTACGACTGACATGACCCCCACGTTTCGATCACCCCACCCTTGGAGATAGTACCCCAACTTCCAAACTGAAGTTCGACCAGGTTCTCCTAGCACCCCGTATATTGTCGGAATGAGGGGGGTAGTGAAATTGACCATGACTGTGTACCCCCTCGACAGAATTAGTACCCTCAAATCACCCAATTGCGAATCCGCTTTAGGGAATCAAGGAATATTTCGGCTTTTTCAGAATCATGACCACCCACCTATGTAGTTCAGCTTTCTAAATCATGCAAATTGCGGGTATAGGGGTTCTTTCCGATTCCGTAGATGGGAATATTTTCACTTGTCCCTTCCAGGAGTTTCACCCACCCCACCCTCCACCGATCACGGCGAGGCTGACAATTTGTTCAGGCATCACTTGATGGTGAGATCCTTTGCGGGGTGGCCACCAACCGGGTCTTGACACCTTCGTTTAAGAGGGTAGGGGTTACTACCCCCACCTGGTTCAACAATAAGTCTGTTTTAGATACGGTGGTTGTATTTGTCGTTATCCGACCCAAACACTGAGAACCAGTCCACCCACCCCATTATCAACTTTCAGACCACCACCACCCCCTCGATTCACTAAGTTAGTACTTCATGCTGCCATTGCGAACCCCCACCCTCCCTTTCCCAAACTGTTAACTATATCCGCTGCTAGATCATCAATAATGGACCCCTTGTGATTGGTTGACATTCCGATTGTGTCGAGGGGGTTCAACTCGAAGCAAAGGGTGGCCGGGACAGGAAAAGGGGGGGAGGGGGTGGGGGGGGGGGTGGGGGGGGGGGGGGTGGGTGGGTGGGTAGTCGCTTGGGGGGGGGTTTAATTTTCCGAAATGCCCATTGCCCATCCTATCCAAACGGCCTGCAACGGAAATAGTAGAAAGCGATTCAAACCGTTATCTTATCAACGTCTAGTCATCGAGTCATTGAATCACTCAGCCCGGGCCTCTGATGTGCGGCGGCGGACGGGGGCCGGGCCCCGGCCCGGTGAGTCCGAACGCCGCGGCCGGGGGCCCGGGGCTGAGTGATGGCGAAACTTTACTCAAAGTTAAGTTAAAAATCAGTACGAGGACAATCAGGAGAGTCGAGGAGGCTTGACCCTGACACTGTCGCACAGGCCAAACGGCGAGAAGAGCAAACTGAGACAGCGAGAACCAAACCCAATCCTGCCAACTGCTGTCCCCCAAACTTAACTGATACCTTCACTAAACGGCGCGCAGGACAAGTCCCCCGCGCGGCCGCATGCCAGCGATGTCGCACTGATCGGAGGACAGGGAGGCCTTGAGCTGACCGTTAAAGATCCTGGACCCGGTGACCCGGATGCGTTTGCAAGTCGGATCACCTGAGACGTCTTGCGAGGCCGAGAGACCATCCAGCGCTGCCGTTTCCTTGTTCGCCGAGCGCCGATGATCCGCCAGCCACCACAGAAAGCGCAACGCATCATCGTCCTGCAAGAGGCCATCAGTGCTGGCGATGATGGGCTCGGAAGAAAGGCCTTTGGCGGGACGTGCTGAGCATATGCATTACGATGCGGCCCGGCCCTCGGATCTTCCGCTGTGCTGCCGCTTGCAGTCACAAGTTGCTCCGAGCGAGGTCCGGTATTCATTGTCAAAAACATGTGGCCATGCTGAAGTCCAGGATTAACCCATGCCATCCGCCGCCAGTAGCCATCACTGAGTCAGTTGTGGAAGTTCAAAGTCCCCTACATGATGATCTTCAGGGCCATGTTGGGAAACGTTCTGCCTGGCGAAACAATACCCACAGAAAAACGATCATGTAAACGAGGCTCATAACCGACGGAGCACAAGTTTGTTAGACTTGTACTGTGTTTGAGAGTTGAAACAGCCAGTGCCGCGCAGTGCAGACACCGTCCATATCGACATATCCGGCGACCGTTATCAGCAGTATAGTTGTAACAAGACAGTTTTTGTCTTCAATCAGGCTCTCTCCGACGGAGTCCGAGTCGCCCTGGGGCACTGAGTCACGGTGGCCCATGCCACGGTGGCCACAATTTGTTTGATTGATCTTCGTATGTGGCCGCCGCGGTGACTGCGCTCGGAGGCTGCGCTGCCATGATGCCGCACTGCATATGTGACTGTTTGGCCGCAGGAGGCCTGAGTCGCTCGAGTCGCCCGGCAGCGGAGGCGGCGATGATGGCAGCAAAGGACGAAAGTGCAACGCATCATCCCCTGCGGAGGCGGAGTCAACCGCCGTCCGGGGGCCCGGGACTCCGGCCCGGGGTGACTCCCGGCCCCGGCCCGGAATTGTGACTCCGACTCGGAGTGACTAGTTCAGGTCAATGGAGGGATGAGGGCTTTGACGTTTCACAGGGTTTCACACAGTCGGCTGTTCGGTGCAGGCGCCATGGCGGAGCATATGGGGGGGGCGCTGCAGGCCGCTGCCTAGATCGCTAATCCCTTTCCTGCTTCTGCTTTCACTTCACCATGCTCTCTCGCTCCTGCCCGCGCTGCCCAGCTGTTGTCTCTCCTGCTTTCGAACTGTCTGCAGTCCGATAGATCCTTCCCTCTGCGACCAGCGACTCACCGACTCTCGCTTCCTGACAGTTTCGATCTCCTAGTCTGTACATAGCAACAAGAACTCTCATCTCGTCTATACAAGCATACTTCTCTCCCCTCTAGCCATGAAGCAAAATTCTAACCGCAGCCTCGTCCTTGCAAGTCTCCTGTTCTTCACGTCCTTTATGTCAGCCCGAGGTCAGTAGCTACTTTGATTCTATTCTTGTCTTCCCTCCCCTCATCGTTCAATGCAGGAATGGTCTACTCTATATCTCCGCAGACAAGTCCCGCCGACCAGTCAGTGCAAGTCACAGTGACAGGGAGAGGGTTCAACGACAGATATGAGTATTCCTGCGCTTTCGTTTGCAACTACACTACAGCTGTTGACTACTTGTGGAAAGCTTCCTTGGAATCTAATAATTGTCACTTGACTGTACCCGCCGACATCTCGAGTACGAGCAAAATACTGTGCACGGTGACCCAGTGGAATTTTCCGGCATACAACACAGCATTTCTTCTGTACGAGGGACCAATGAAAGTTGCTAGTAACAGCACACTCTTGCAGTTTAATTTTTCTGGTGTGCCATGTCTGACATGTTTGGCATCACTTGATTTACTAAGTCTTGCACGCAGGTGGATGGACCAAGGCTGATGACAAGGAGGTAGCTGCTGCTTCTGAAAGCGATCTGTTGGTACATGGGTTTGGTTTCAATCCGCAACAGCAATACTCCTGCAAGTAAACCATACCCATGCACGTCTTGTCTCGACTTGACTTCTCTGTAGATTTACTGGAGCAGATGTTTCTATCCAGAAGCCCGCTCGCAACATAACACTCAACAGCATGGTTTGCCAAGCTCCTTTCTGGAATCATTCAGCAGAAGTTGTCGTTCTCGACGTTTTGATCGGACAGGACCTCCTTTACAAGCGCGGGGGAGTGTTTGAAATCCTCTTCTATGGTGAGCTTGATTTTTTCTTGTTTCCACACCAACCTCTACTATGGTTCTGACATGCTAATTGCAACAGAGAGTGTCAAAGAGTTGTCCCCTGTTGAAGTTACCGACGTATCTGACATGATCACCGTACACGGCGCTGGATTCTCGGTCTCTGGGCGGTATCGATGTACATTCATATGCTCAAGCCAAAGTACAGAGATAGCATCAGAGTACGGGACCTTTGTCAACCCTTCCGCCCTTGCGTTCAAGCTTCCTCCATGGGAGACCAGCTATTGCTCCACTCAAGTTTCACTTAAGAATGGAGACATCAATGTCATGTCTCTAAAGCCTTTATTCTTTATCTACCAATCTTTCTGCACGTCTGTTGAGCCCAGCAAAAGCCTCGCAATCGGAGGGTCAACCATCACTTTACATGGGCATAGGTTTGATACGACCGTAAAATGCTCTTTCTCGATTCAAGATTTCCAAATCAATGTCACAGCCTCTTTCTTGGATCATACATCTGTGACGTGTCAGTCGCCTACTGTCCCATTCGCATCTGGAGTCGGGATTCTACGGGCAACGTACAACCAAGCTGCAATCTCATATTGTAATTATTCTTTTGAATATCTCCGATCTGGATGGAACTCGATTTCTCCATCCAAGGTCAGCTCAGCTGGGTCTGATACCTTGACAATCGGTGGCGAGGGGCTCAACCCTCCAGCGGGCGCGAAGTTCGAGTTGATACTCCAGTGTCAAGATGATGCTGAATATCTGTACAAGGTTCCTTGTTCCCTTCAGTCCAATACAGAATTGCGTTGTCCGATGAAGCCGTGGGACTCTGTGGAATGTGAAACGAGTGCAATGCTGCTGGTGAACGGGTCAGTTGTTGGTTGGTACGGGCAGGACAGAGTTGTCTCGGTGTTGGCATATTTCCTTACCTTCACGCCAGCAATTGCTCCTTTCCTTGGCGGCGAATCGCTGCAGGTCCTTGGGAGCGCGTTTCTGCCCTCCTTCGTATGTCTGTGGAGCTGTCCGAGTTCTGCCATTTACGACACCCCAACCAAGAGGATCAGCAAGAACGAGATCACTTGCAACGCCAGCAGTGTACCGGCTCAAGTGATCTGCAACTTCACCCTTGCACGGGAGAACAGAAGCAGGGTGGACTGGGGCGGCAGCGGTCAGTTGAGGTTCGAGTTTCTCAGCGTCTGGTTCTACGCCACATCGACGTTGAACTCTTTCAATCAAGAGCTCCTCTTCTTCTCCTTTGCTCGTGGAGGTGCTGTCATCCATGTACACGGCCAGGGTTTCTCCACCGATCCCGCCCTGCCCTACAGGTGTCGTTTCACCTCCAAGACGTCCAGCACGATGCAGGCAGACTCGCCGAACGCTCAAGTAATCAACAGCTCCTTCCTAGAGTGCGTCACTCCCGTTTGGATCTTCTTCCCATCTTCACAGGCTTCCCACGACACTGTCCTTGACATCGTTCGCGGCGGCAGCTACAGCATATCCCAGGGCCCCAAGCCGACCATCCGTTTCACTCAGGCAGGAATCTCGACAATTGGGCCAGGTCTGGTGCCAGCGGATGGAGGGACCATCACGGTGAATGGAGACAACTTTTGTTTTGCCTCCAACGACTATCTGTGCAACGTGAACTCGTACATCTGTAAGTTCGTCGATCCTCAGAACACGACCAACTTTGTCTATACCGATGCCTGCGCCTCCTCCTATCGGACTGACCAGCTTTGCCTCGCTCCCTGCAAGGACTTGAGCTGCGCTGCCCGTGTCGCACCGCAGTTTAATCAGCAGCTCCGCTGTTATGCTCCGATCTGGCCATATGAAGGTCCAGCCCAGCTGCTGCTGCTGGAGGCCAACAGCCTGACCCCCGTCTCTTACGCCTCTTATGAAACGACTCTCAGCTTTCTCCCTCAGATCAGGAGGGTCGTGCCTCCGACCGTTCTTGCCTTCAGCGGCTCTAGCACCATCACTGTCAGGGGGTCCGGGTTTCTGCCATCAACATCCGCCAACATGTCATGCGCGTTCGACATCGAGTCAGAGCACCTGCGCACGCCTGCCAGCTTCTTGTCAACGACGGCAATCTCGTGCGAAGCTCCTGTAAGGAATAGCACCGTCTTGTCTCCGCTGGCTGCTGTCCGCGTGACACTCCAGTCGGGGTATGCCACGAGGACACTGCAGATGAGGTACAACGCCACTTGGTCCGGGTTCGACTCTTGTTCCAACCCTACCAACTTGCTCAACTGCAGCAGAGATAGTCTCCCTTGCCTGGGAGACAAGGTACTTCATCTCATTACCTACGGGCTGCTGCAGAACGAGAGCTATGTCTGCCGCTTCCGTATGCTGAGTTCTGGCGGGGTTGTCTTCACTTCCCCCGTCCAGCTATCGCCCATCACAGGCAGAGCTTACATCGTTGTTCCAAGGTGTCAGTTCGCTGCGGACACATTTCGTGTAGAGCTCGTTCACAACGACGAGGTCATCCCTGCCCTCAACAGCTCGGGCTCGGCCGTTGGTGCCTCCGACCTGAATGTGCAGCTGTATCCTGTGGTGACGAGCGTGTCCAACGTCACGTTGGATGTCTGGCAGGGCCGTCTGGAGTTCTTCATTCAAGGGCTGGGGATCTCGACAGGCGCGCAGCTCTGTCGCATGATCAACGGCCAGGACCTCTTCTCCACTTCCAGCATCGTCGTCGTTAGCCCCGAGCAAGTCAAGTGCTCCTTCTCGCCCATCCCGGACTACATCTCGTCGACTTACAAGGTGCAGCTGGTAGAGAACGATCAGCAAGTCACCTGGGGGACCACAAGCATCGACAGCTTCAACATCTCAGAGGTCTGGACCGGCATCACGTGCGACGAAACTCTGCAAGTGACGGCATGCGACCTCCACGCCTCCGGCGGGACGTTCGTCTATGTCAATGGCAGGGGCTTCGACCCTTCTGCCACCTACCAGTGCCATTTCACTTCCTCCTCAGGGTCGTACACCCAGAGGTCGATCGATAACGCAGTCTTTATAACTCGCAAGATGCTGCTCTGTGTCGTTCCCTTCTGGCAAGGAGACCCTGGCTCCGCGTACGTCACGGTGTCAAGGATGCGAGGAGGAGCGCAGCAGGACGAGCTCGTGCGGTTCGATGGCATCCAAGGAGCGAGGGTCGTGAACTTTCTGTCCTCATGGTGGTTCGAGACGATCCAGACGGGCGTCGTCCTGTCCGACGGCAGCTCCTCCACCGCAGACGGGTGGATCCGATTCTCACTTGCTGGCTTCGACTCCTCTGCTCGATACTACGCACATCTCGAGGGGGTCAATTGCGACGGATCCGTGGCTCGGGCCGTCTCTGCCGCTCACTCCTCCTCCTCCATCTGGGGAACAGTCGACCAGATTCTCATACAAGTTCCGCCCTACTCGGGAATGGAGGGACTTGTTCAGGTGCAGCTGTATGCCTGTGACCCCTCGCTGTCCTGCGCTCTCGTGGATCAGGAGAAGGGTGGGTCCCTGGCTCACCCTGGACTTCATCCCATCCTCCAGTTCCGCTACATCGCTACCTGGACCTCCATGAACATTCCCTCTCAAGATTACGGGCTAAACCTTATCTTCCCTTGGACAGGAGGGTACTGGATGCCGGCAGGAGGCGGGTCCTCGTTTGTGGTGGAGGGGGTAGGCTTCAACAGCAGGATGCAGTACGTGGCTCGTTTCAGGAGCCGCACCAACTCCTCACTCTCCTCCCCTAGCCCGCTGGTGCTCGTGGCCTCATGCCAGAGCCTCGAGGTGGAGACGTCAGCCTGGCCCTTCTACGAGGACGATGTCTTTCTCGAGATCGTCTCCGACGGTTTTCAGCTCGCAAGTCCCCTTGTCGACCCTCTTGTGAAGTTCATGGCAGAGGTCGTGTCGCTCCCCGAAACAAACGCTCCTCTCTCCGGCCTCCTCCTGCCCATCTTCGGGTTCGGATTCCTTGGCGAGTACCTGGGGCACTTCCTGACTCCAGTGAGCCCTGGCCGCGTCTCAGTCCGCACGCAAGAGGTCCAGGGACGGCCCGGCAACTTTTCATGGATGGAGTGCAACACTAAGGGGCTGTGGGAGGTCCCGGCAGAGGGAGTGAGCTTCTTCCTGAAACTCAACGTCACCTTCACGCTCCAGAGTGACCTCTCCGTGCTGGACAGTGCGATCAAGATCAGCCCGGACGCCAGGATGGACCAGTATCTCTTTGTGGGGAGGATGCTGTTGTTGGACAAGGAGCTCCTGCAGGTGCAGAGGGTGAACGGGGATGGGACGTTCGTCGTGCAGCGGGGCTACCTCAACTCGGTCCTCGCTTCCTACCCCGCAGCCTCTGTCGTGAACGTCCTCGTCTTCTCTCGCGCGCTCTACCACATTGCGGTGCTCCCCTCCTTCGAGTACCTCTCTTTCACTCAGGCCTCGGTCAGAGGGGGTGAGCTCATGCAGCTCCTGGCCTCGGGCCTCAACAACACCTACCTCTCCCGGCCCGCCAGCATCCCAGGGTTCGGGCAGGCCAACGAGACGAACTTTCGCTCCGCCAGCCCCAGCACGGCCAACCCGATTCCCAGCTCGCAATTTGCGGGGATCACCTTTAAGCTGAGGGCTCAGCACCCGGTGAACTTCACGGCCATTGAGATGAGGACCCCAGCTGGACTAGAGGTGAGTTGCGTCCCCTTCGTGCTGGAACCTTGTGCCTGCAGCGACGCTATGAACTTCCTGGAGAGCGAGAGCAACTGTTCCGTCTGCTGGAGGTCGATATCGGACGCTGCCACAAACGTCAGCCAAGACTCGCCGCTCCTCTCTGTCGACCCGTTCCCCATCGCCGCCAACGAGGAGCGACAGTTCCTCGTGCTCTGCCAAGGGGAGATCCTGTACGCTGACATCCTGTCGTACGACAGTGAGTGCAAACGCGGCCAGTGCCCCAAGTTCTCGGACGCGTTTGTCGAGCTGACGAGCGGGACCCTCACGTTCGGCAACATCGAGAGCTCTTACCCTGTCCACCTAGTCTCCCTCCTCGTCCCTGACAACGACCCTCGTTTCCTCGCCGGGGCCATCCATTACACCAACGAGATGGTGGAGGGGGACTGGTATAGCTGCCAGTTCAAGTCCGTCTACCTCGACCAGGTGACCCAGAGGTCTCAGCCGATCAAGAGCTTCGCCACGTCTCAATACCACTTGACCTCCTCCCAGCCCCTCCTTTGCGTCGTCCCGGCCTGGAACTTCTCCGAGACTTTGACGGAGCTTGTCATCTACAACGAGGACACCATGGGCACCGTCGGCTTCGCCCAGCTCGAGAGGGGCTTCTCCACCCGTTCCTTCCGGATCTCAGCAGCGATCACCAACTTCAGCGGCAGCACCTCGTCTTACGCTTTCCTTCCCGTCGACCTCGAGCTCCAGGGCTTCGGGTTCACCCATGACAACCGCACGGACTACTTGATGGGCTTCTACTGCCTCTTCTACAGCAGCCCTGACATGTGGAGCACCAGCGAAGTTCTCGTCCTCTCCGACCAGACCCTCAGCTGCAAGTCGCCGGTCTGGCTCTTCCGCGCGGCGACTTCCAACCTGACCCTGATGAGGCGGGATGGCTCGAGGGTTCCCTGGACCTTCAACGGTTCTCAGGTCGATTTCGAGACGGGCAACCCCGACGGCACCCGGTGCTTCCAGTCCAACTGCTCTGTCTGCCTGTACCCTAGCTGCTCCACTTCGTTTGTGAACCTGGTGGACGCCAAGCATATGGTCACCTTCGACTTTCTAGAGGCCATCAGCAGCTTCGAGGGGGAGGGCAGGGGGCCAGCAGGAGGGAACACGACGCTCTCTTTCGCTGGAGGCGGGTTTGACGTCAGAGAATCTTACGTCTGCGTCTTCTCCTCCCAGAGCTTCTCGTCCTGGTCGGAGGCCTCCGTCGGCCCTCGAGCAGACCAGCTGACTTGCCCGACGCCCCTCGGGAACCTATCCTTCTGGGCAAAGACGCGTGGAGCTCAGAGCGTGCTGGAGGATAGCACGGGGCTGAAGTTTTACGCCTCACGGGACGAGTGGTTCGTCAACGTGACCTTGTACAAGTCTGTTTCGCACTTTGACAACTTCGCGCTCCTTCTTGCCGGAGGTGGAGGGAACGTGTCAGAGACTTTGCTAGAAGCTGTGGTGAAGACAGACATAGTAAGAGTCAGAGAAGAATTCTTTCTTCTCGACGTCACGAACCTCTCGAACATCAACATCATCGAGCAGGGATACTGGGGATCAAAAGCAGGGATGGAAGGGAGCTACGAGAGTCTTGCTGTCAAGTTCTACGAGAAAGTTCCTGTTGCTTTTGATCAGCTTCCGTTTATTTTTCATGTCCTGCCATTCGAGTCATCGTCAAACCTGGTCAAAGTAGAACCGACCAGTGTCTTGCTAGGAGGAAACAATTCAGTCTTGCTCGAGGCCTCCTGGTTTGACATCCACGGCGAGTACGAGTGCGTGTTCACGAGGAAGGGGTATCAACTGACAACTCCGCTGACACTCATTAACACATCCTTCGCATCTTGCACCATTCCAGTCTGGCGACAGGCAGCTGGGGTAGTACAACTGACTGTGGCCGGGTTGACCAACGTCACTTACAGTGTCGGGGGTTCCCTTGCCTTGGAGCTCGTCGAATCCTTCCGCGGAATCGATCCCTCCTTTACCCATACCCTTCCGGCCTCTTCAGGGATTGTGCTGGAGCTGGCCGGGTCAGGCTTCGATTTCAACTCCTCGTACCACGTGCTCCTTGTTCGGGGTAGTCAGAACCTCACAGTGGGCTGCTCTGCCGTCAGTGACGTCAAACTTCGTTGCTCCCACACGACGAGTTGGGGGAGCAGGTTCGGAGGCTCGTGGGTCGAGGCCCTGACCTGCTCGGACCCTCCTGATGAGCCTGTGCGAGTGGTTGCCTATCAGTCTGACTGGGAGATCTCCTACCAGAGCGTGTACCAAACTCAGTGCGGCTCTGACTGCGACGTCTACTTCTACACGGACTGGGCCTCGATCTCCCCCAGCACGACCTCGGGGCCGGCTGGCGGGGGCTGGGAGGTGATGGTAGAGGGACAGGGCTTCAGTGACCGAGCGACTTTCTTCTGTGTCTTCACGAGCAGCTACGGCTTCATGTACTCCCTCGGGGCAAGAGTCGTCGACTCGACATTGATTGCGTGCGAGGTTGCGTCATGGCCTTACCATCAGGATTTTGTAAATGTCTCACTATGGCAAAACGTCAGTGGTCAAAGGTACCCGGTTTTAGGCCATGCCAACTACTCGGCCTACGTGGGGCAGAACGAGTTGCCTTCACTCTGCAACGTGAGCATCAAACACGTCGAGATCTTTTTGTTCCATGAGTGGAAGCTGATCCGACCCACCGTGACCCCAGCGAGAGGTGGGGACCTGCTGGAGGTTCAAGGCTACGGCTTCCTCCCTTCCATCAGTTACTCGCTCGTGCTGAGGGATGAACGAGGCGAACTTCGCCTCGCAGCCAACGTCTCCCTGACCAGCTCAAGGAGTTTGAAGTTCTTCCTCCTGCCTTGGCTGTTCCCCTACGGCTATGTCAACGTCTCGGTCGAAGCAGAAGAAACCCCAGGAACTGTCCAGCTGCTGTTAGGGCCAGCCAACCAGACGGACAGGATCCTGCTGCTAACGCAGGGTTGGGACAGCCTGGTAGGCAGCGAGAGCGGGTGCGTCACCGGGCCAGCGAGCGGAGGGTCGGAGATCCTGGTGAGGGGCTTCGGGCTGGACTACATCTCTCAGGGGTACGAGTGCTGCTTCAGCCGGGGGGAGGAGAGGATGTGCACGGAGGCGCATGCGAGGAACTCGACGTCGCTGAGCTGCCTGACTCCGCCCTGGGGGTCTCGCTACGGAGCTCTGCCAGGCCCATGCGTGGTAAGCCTGAGGCAAGCCAAGGGCGAGGAGAACATCACCATCTTCTGCCGGGAAGGCAACAGCTCGGGCTGCCTGTATCAGTTCATGGACGTGTTTGCGAGCGTGAGCCCCACCACGTCGACCTCGTCGGGGGGAGTAGCGCTGGAGGTAGCGGGGTCCGGCTTCAGGCTGGAGGAGGAGTACGTGTGCGACTTCGGAGGGATCGCGGCATCAGAGGCTGTGCTGCCGGAGTCGACGACGAAGCTTGTCTGCATCAGCCCGGCGTGGCTGCTTGAGGCGCGGAGCTTGACGATGAGCGTGCGGGTGAAGGTGCCGGCAAACTACTCGTGCGCGTCACAAGCCGTGACGGTGCTTGGGGACAGCAGCTTCTACTTCTCCGCGCACTGGCTGAGCAGGAACGCATCGGCAGCCCCAGCAGCAGGCGGGCTGAGAATCGAGGTGCTTGGAGTGGGCTTCGACTACATGCTCAAGGGGTACCGGTGTGTGTTCGGACCACTTGAGGTAGAGGCGACGCTGGTGGAGGGCATGTATGACCGGATGTACTGCACGAGTCCGCCATGGCTGTACAACTACCAGGCGGTGAACTTCTCCATCATCCTCAGGGTCTTGGTGTTAACGAGGGCG
>NW_005434656.1:843008-843214 GCF_000315625.1 Guillardia theta CCMP2712 | reverse complement strand
ATGCGAGGAACTCGACGTCGCTGAGCTGCCTGACTCCGCCCTGGGGGTCTCGCTACGGAGCTCTGCCAGGCCCATGCGTGGTAAGCCTGAGACAAGCCAAGGGCGAGGAGAACATCACCATCTTCTGCCGGGAAGGCAACAGCTCGGGCTGCCTGTATCAGTTCATGGACGTGTTTGCGAGCGTGAGCCCCACCACGTCGACCTCG
>NW_005434656.1:842024-842908 GCF_000315625.1 Guillardia theta CCMP2712 | reverse complement strand
CTTCAGGCTGGAGGAGGAGTACGTGTGCGACTTCGGAGGGATCGCGGCATCAGAGGCTGTGCTGCCGGAGTCGACGACGAAGCTTGTCTGCATCAGCCCGGCGTGGCTGCTTGAGGCGCGGAGCTTGACGATGAGCGTGCGGGTGAAGGTGCCGGCAAACTACTCGTGCGCGTCACAAGCCGTGACGGTGCTTGGGGACAGCAGCTTCTACTTCTCCGCGCACTGGCTGAGCAGGAACGCATCGGCAGCCCCAGCAGCAGGCGGGCTGAGAATCGAGGTGCTTGGAGTGGGCTTCGACTACATGCTCAAGGGGTACCGGTGTGTGTTCGGACCACTTGAGGTAGAGGCGACGCTGGTGGAGGGCATGTATGACCGGATGTACTGCACGAGTCCGCCATGGCTGTACAACTACCAGGCGGTGAACTTCTCCATCATCCTCAGGGTCAACGGAAGCGAGGGCGTAGAGGCGATCACGTACGAGGGGACCAACGAGTCAGCGAGGACGTTCGACTTCACGCAGGGTTGGGACAGCCTGGTAGGCAGCGAGAGCGGGTGCGTCACCGGGCCAGCGAGCGGAGAGACGGAGATCCTGGTGAGGGGCTTCGGGCTGGACTACATCTCTCAGGGGTACGAGTGCTGCTTCAGCCGGGGGGAGGAGAGGATGTGCACGGAGGCGCATGCGAGGAACTCGACGTCGCTGAGCTGCCTGACTCCGCCCTGGGGGTCTCGCTACGGAGCTCTGCCAGGCCCATGCGTGGTAAGCCTGAGACAAGCCAAGGGCGAGGAGAACATCACCATCTTCTGCCGGGAAGGCAACAGCTCGGGCTGCCTGTATCAGTTCATGGACGTGTTTGCGAGCGTGAGCCCCACCACGTCGACCTCGT
>NW_005434656.1:807205-841924 GCF_000315625.1 Guillardia theta CCMP2712 | reverse complement strand
TCAGAGGCTGTGCTGCCGGAGTCGACGACGAAGCTGTCTGCATCAGCCGGCGTGGCTGCTGAGCGCGAGCTTGACGATGAGCGTGCGGGTGAAGGTGCCGGCAAACTACTCGTGCGCGTCACAAGCCGTGACGGTGCTTGGGGACAGCAGCTTCTACTTCTCCGCGCACTGGCTGAGCAGGAACGCATCGGCAGCCCCAGCAGCAGGCGGGCTGAGAATCGAGGTGCTTGGAGTGGGCTTCGACTACATGCTCAAGGGGTACCGGTGTGTGTTCGGACCACTTGAGGTAGAGGCGACGCTGGTGGAGGGCATGTATGACCGGATGTACTGCACGAGTCCGCCATGGCTGTACAACTACCAGGCGGTGAACTTCTCCATCATCCTCAGGGTCAACGGAAGCGAGGGCGTAGAGGCGATCACGTACGAGGGGACCAACGAGTCAGCGAGGACGTTCGACTTCACGCAGGGTTGGGACAGCCTGGTAGGCAGCGAGAGCGGGTGCGTCACCGGGCCAGCGAGCGGAGAGACGGAGATCCTGGTGAGGGGCTTCGGGCTGGACTACATCTCTCAGGGGTACGAGTGCTGCTTCAGCCGGGGGGAGGAGAGGATGTGCACGGAGGCGCATGCGAGGAACTCGACGTCGCTGAGCTGCCTGACTCCGCCGTGGGGGCTATCCTACTCGTCAGGGCTTGTTGAGTGCGTGGTAAGCCTGAGACAAGCCAAGGGCGAGGAGAACATCACCATCTTCTGCCGGGAAGGCAACAGCTCGGGCTGCCTGTATCAGTTCATGGACGTGTTTGCGAGCGTGAGCCCCACCACGTCGACCTCGTCGGGGGGAGTAGCGCTGGAGGTAGCGGGGTCCGGCTTCAGGCTGGAGGAGGAGTACGTGTGCGACTTCGGAGGGATCGCGGCATCAGAGGCTGTGCTGCCGGAGTCGACGACGAAGCTTGTCTGCATCAGCCCGGCGTGGCTGCTTGAGGCGCGGAGCTTGACGATGAGCGTGCGGGTGAAGGTGCCGGCAAACTACTCGTGCGCGTCACAAGCCGTGACGGTGCTTGGGGACAGCAGCTTCTACTTCTCCGCGCACTGGCTGAGCAGGAACGCATCGGCAGCCCCAGCAGCAGGCGGGCTGAGAATCGAGGTGCTTGGAGTGGGCTTCGACTACATGCTCAAGGGGTACCGGTGTGTGTTCGGACCACTTGAGGTAGAGGCGACGCTGGTGGAAGGCATGTATGACCGGATGTACTGCACGAGTCCGCAATGGCTGTACAACTACCAGGCGGTGAACTTCTCCATCATCCTCAGGGTCAACGGAAGCGAGGGCGTAGAGGCGATCACGTACGAGGGGACCAACGAGTCAGCGAGGACGTTCGACTTCACGCAGGGTTGGGACAGCCTGGTAGGCAGCGAGAGCGGGTGCGTCACCGGGCCAGCGAGCGGAGAGACGGAGATCCTGGTGAGGGGCTTCGGGCTGGACTACATCTCTCAGGGGTACGAGTGCTGCTTCAGCCGGGGGGAGGAGAGGATGTGCACGGAGGCGCATGCGAGGAACTCGACGTCGCTGAGCTGCCTGACTCCGCCGTGGGGGCTATCCTACTCGTCAGGGCTTGTTGAGTTTTCTTTAACACAGAAAGGAACGATCCTAGTGTTTGACTTCTGCTTGCTGGACCTCAGCAGGTGCTGCAGCGTCTCCTTCCTAACCGTGTGGAACTCTTCCCTCTCGGGCCCCAAGACGATCTTTGCCGACGGCGGTCAAGTGATCACAGTAAGGGGAGCTGGGTTTCAGAACACTTCGTACATCTGCGAGATCGCGGGGTATCAATTCCCGGCTGAGGTTGTCTCCTATACCGTCCTGCTGTGCTTCACGCCGCTGGGCTGGGTCGGGAGTGCGATCGACCCGTCGCCGGTGAAGCTCTATGAAGGGAACTTCTCCCTGGTGCAGGACAGCTCTCACTTCAACTCCTTCGCCATCCTCGAGATCTTCTCGCAAGTCTCTCCCTCCAATGGATCTGCCCGTGGAGGCGACCTTGTGACTGTGACTGGCAACGGCTTTCGTCAGAATTTTAGCTACTCGTGCAAGTTCGGCATCAAGAGGGCAGCAGCTCTGTACGTCAACACAACCACACTGACATGCTCCTCTCCCTCCATTCTTGTTACCTCTCTAGTCTCGTTCACCGTTCTCGATCGCAGCTTTGCCCCTGTCTACCTGAAGCTCGACCCCAGCAACTACTCCAACGCGTTAGGATTGCCTTTCCACTACTACCCAGAATGGACGGATCAGTCTCCCGGATTCGTCGACAGGATCGGGAGCCTGGACGTATCCCCGACCACCTTGCGAGTTGCCACCATCACCATCCATGGCTTCGGCTTCTGCCAGCCGTGCCAGTACAAGTGCCGTTACTCCACTGGAGCCACCTCGGAGATCGAGACGGTGGGAGCCAAAGATCCAACTGCCGTCGTGTGCGTAGCCCCTGCCCTCTCCTCTGAGATCTCCACGACCTGGAACGCCTTTTCGCCCGTCAACGTCTCTGTCGACCTCCTGCAGTCAGTGGACGGTGCTGAGTGGAGTCCAATCTACATGTCAGTGGCGAACAGGCAACGTGGGAGGGGGGAGGTGAAGGTAATCCAGATCAATCGGCCCCCATCCTTCAGAGGCACTTCCCTCACTATCAACGGCAGCCACGTAGACAGGGAGTGGGGGCCATTTCAGTTCGCCACTGAGATCTTCAAGGGAAGGGCACAGGACGGGTCGGAGATTGAGTACGAGAGGTCGCAGAATGTTACGTTCCACGTCCGGACCACTCCCGCGAACATCTTCTCGAGCATTGCGATCGACTCCTCTGGGCTCGTCAGCTTCTCCATCCCAGCCAACGTGTTCGGCCTCGTGACCCTCGAGGTCCAGCTGAGGGACGATGGAGGGACGGAGTTCGGAGGAGTCGACTATAGCGACATCAAGAACTTCCAGGTCCAGATCTTGAGCGCGAGCAGCTACACTGACCTGACCTCCGGGATCACTCTCAACATGCACGAGGTGCAGGAGCGGGTGCGAGTCTGCTACGAGACCCAGTCGATCGTCCCCATGTTTGCCCTTCCTGCTGTCTACAGCACCATCGAGTACTCGACGTCCTGCCCAGAGGATGCGCTGCAGTACCTGTACACCTGCCCGAGCGTTGAGGATGTTGGAGTGTTGGTGTTGGAGCCTAAGGCGGGAGTGTTTGGAACGACCAGGTTTGAGCTGATTCTTAAGGTCAACGACTTTGGTTTCCAGGTCTTCGAGCAGCAGCGCTACAATGTCACTGTGATCATAGCGAGCCAGAACACCAACCCGTCCTTTAACCTGCTGAAAAGCCACCTCGACTTCGCGGAGGGAGAGTGCTTCCACGAGGCATGCGAGATAGTCATCGCCGACAACATCCTGTCCGGGCCCAACCTGACCGTCTTCGGCCCGAAAGGTGAAGACTGGCCAGAGTCAGCACAAACTGTCTCCTTCATCACGGGGTACAAGGAATACCCAACGACGGCCACACAGACAGGAGACTGTATCCCCTCCCCACTCCTGGTGGGCATCCCGCAGGTCAACGCGAGCGGCACCTTATTCCTGCGATTCACTGAGCACGGCAACGGGCTAGTCAGTCTGAACCTGACACTCTTTGACAGCCTCAACGGCTCCTCTCCGCGCAGGCTCGTTACCGTGCACGTGCTGCCGGTTAACGACCCTCCTTCGGCCCAACTTGTGAAACCCTTCGTCGCCTTGCCTCAGGAGAGCTGCGAAAGCACTGTTCCCACCTGCTTCCACATCCCCGACGTCGTCTCCAACTACTCGGGCTCCATGTACAGATCCTGCGATGAGGTGAACCAAGTGGTCGTGCCGACGTTGAGCGCAGCGAGCGCGCATGACTTCAACGCTCTAATAGAGCAGCAGATCACCTGGTACAACTCCAACAAAAGCCTCGTGGTTTGTGTGCGGCCAGCAGTGGTCGGCCTGGTTCAGTTCAACTTGACCGTCGACGACCAGCAGTCTCAGTCTTTTGTCGGAGAGTTTTCGTTCCAAGTCACCCATATCAACCAACGGCCCTCCTTCGAGCTCTGCCCTCCTGCTCCTCCCCCCTCCGACTGGCAGGAGGGTTGCTGGGGGGCTTCTGTCCTCGTGTTCCAGAACCACCCGCTCTTCTCTTCCGCCCTCCCCAACGTCTCCGCTGGGTACACGGTCAACCTCGAGGGAGTGAATGTGGAGCTAACTCAGAGTTTGACTTTCCTTGTCAACTTTGAGTCGATCAAGACGGACTCAGCGCTCGGGTGGGCGGACATGGATGTCGAGATGTTCTTCTCCACTCCCCCATCCATAGCAAGTGATGGCACTTTGCAGTTCAAGGCAGCAAATGACGTTGGGGGGGCTGTGAACATGTCCGTGTTGTTGACAGATGATGGAAAGACATCTCCACCCGGCTGCAACGAGTCGGCGGTACAGACCGTCAGCTTGTACGTGCTCAAATGCTACACGCTGATCTCACTTGTCAAGTTTGGTGATTATGACCTGCTGGAATACCTTCGAATCGATCCGCGTCTGACGCAGCTGGAACTTGTCAACGCAAGTGCAGCAGGAAAGGCACTCCTCCTTCGGGTCTACTCTCCTTCCATCCTGGGGAGCGTCGCTCAGGTCAGAAACCTGGAGGCCAAGAACGTGTCGTCCAAGCTCGTCCTCGAGGACGTATCGATCTACAAGGTCAGCCACGGCGAGCACTTTGACGTCCAGTCCGACACTCTTCTTTTCAACGAGACCAACGTGTCTCTGCCTCGGATCGTGATTGAAAGCTTCTTTCAGAACATCAGCGCCCCAATGGACACATCCATCAGCACCGACGGGGAGGAGCAGGTCCAGTTCAACATTTCTCTGGTCGACATCGTCCCGTCGCCAGGTTCTTCAGTCAAGCAGAACTGCGTTGACAACATGACAGCCGTTGCAAGAGACTGCTTCCTGAAGTGCTCTGTTGCCTCCCTCGAGCTCTCCCTCGTCCCCTTTTGCTCCGGGCTGCTCAGGTTTTCCGTGTCCTTCGCTCGGAACGACCTGAACAGGTTTGTTCCCTCCCTCACCAAGTACTTCGAGGTGGACGTGCAGTACGTCAACGACCCTCCCACCTTCTCCCTCCTCCCATACAACCGGATCCTCGAAGATTCAGGGGAGACGAACATCTCAGGTTTCGCTTACAACATCTCTGCCGGCCCTCCCAACGAGCAGTACCAGGAGCTTACCTTCCTCTTGTCTCCTTCCCCCTCCGACATTGCCGACCTCGCTCTCAGCAGCGCGGGCCTGCTCACCATCCAGACCATCCTGAATCAGAACGGACCGATCTCCTTGGGCGTCCAGCTCCAGGACAACGGAGGGACAGCGAATCAAGGCAGAGACTTGTCAACGTGGTACACATCCATGCTTGAAGTCATCCCAGTCAACGACCCTCCAACGTTTGAGGTGCTTCAAACTTCAGTGACAATCGACGAACATGGGGTGTTCGACTCGGTCATAGTCCAGAACGCGTCGCCGGGCCCGGAGAACGAGGGTTATCAATCCATCACCTTTGTCGTCGATACTGCCTACAGCGATTTCTTCCTCGTGGCTCCTCAGATCTCCACGTCCGGGCGCCTGACCTTTTCCTTACAGCCCTACATGTACGAGGAAATCTCAATCAGCTACTTCCTTCAGGATGACGGGGGGCTGGCCAACGGAGGAATAGACAGCTCTGTGACGACAGTTCTACCCATAACGATCTTGTACGTCAACAACGCTCCATACCTCTCGCTGCGCCAGTCCGTCTACCTCTGCGAGTGCTCTGAGTCTGCCCTCCCGCACGTCGTCGTCCTGCCTCAGAACTACGGTCAGGTGCTGATACCTCACTTCGCATACGACATCTCTCCTGGAGACACGTACGAGCTGTGGCAGACGGTCACTTTCATCGTAGAGGTCGCGGAAGACTCCAGTGCCGTCCTGCTGAACGCGCCGGTCCTGACTGCCGATGGCAACTTGTCCTTCACGTTGGACATCAACAGGATTGGAATCGCTGTGCTCAACGTCCACCTGGTCGATGACGGGGGAGTGCTACGGCAGGGAGTCAACACCTCCCAGTCGCAGGCGATCAACGTGCTTGTCAATTACGTCAACCAGCCTCCATCCTTCTCAGTCCAGTCCAAGTACGAGCTGCTCGAGGATCATGCCTGCCACGTCAACGACTTTGCCAGTGACATCTCCACTGGGCCTCCCTGGATCCCCCAAGAGGCTGAGCAGCAGCTGACCTTCAACGTCACACAGACGCAGGGCTCCCCGGCTCTCTTCCAGCAGCCTGTCACGGTCAACTCCACTGGCTACCTGAGCTGCCAGCTGGCGCAGAACATGAACGGAGTTGCGCACTTTGAGATCTTCGCTCAGGACAATGGCGGGGTGGCTCTGAACGGACACGATCTTTCGCAGGTTCACTCGTTTGAGGTAGTGGTATACCCTGTCAACGACCCGCCGACGTTTCAGCTGTCTACCAGTCTCATCACCATAGACGAGGGCATGTATGTCGATCAGCTCTACCAGTACCCTGCCTTCCTTCATGACATCCTTCCGGGGCCTGCAAATGCTTACGACGAGCTTGTTACACAGAACTGGACCCTGAGGTTCGAGGTCAGCCAGGCGGAGGCGGTGACAGCCTCGTTTGTCATCAGCGGCAAGAGCGCCGAGCTTCAGCTCAAGACGCAGCCATACTTCAACGGCCTTGTCTTGTTCAAGGTGTGCATAGTAGACGACATGATGTACCAGAACACCACTTGCATCGACTTCAATGTCACTGTTGTACCTGTGAACAACTGCCCGCTGTTCGACCTCGTCCTCCCGCTACTCGACCTCACTGAAACCAGCGCGCCGGCCGACCTGGAGCTCACCATGGCGGTGAACATATCAGCTGGAGTGCCAGGCCATCAAGGCGCGCCGTACAACGAGGCTTCTCAGCTTCTGTCGTTCGTCATCGTCCCAGCAGATGCAAGTCAAGATCTCTTCGCCCGAGCTGAGTGTGTCGCCTGCTCCCAATCGCTCGTGTGCTCCGTCCGCCAATACAACCAGACCATGTGGATGTCTGCCGATGGGACTTTACACCTCCATCAAACCCCGTACAGGAACGGAGTGGCGACGTACAACGTGACCCTGGTAGACGACGGGGGAACCCTCCATGGCGGCTGCAACACCTCAAGAGTACACCCGCTAGAGATCAGGTATGCCATTGCTTCAAATCCCCTCCTCGTTCCCTGCTGCTCGCTTTCCCTTGCCGTGCTCGTTCCAAACCAGTTTCTCAACCCCTCACACTGCTGACCGACTGTGTTTCAGGATACTCCCCGTGAACAACAGGCCATCATTCGAGCTGGCGCAGGAGGTAGTTGAGGTGCACGAGGCGGATGCTGCAGCACAACTCCACTCCTTGCTGTTGGCTGAGAACATTTCTTCCGGGGACAACTCCTGCCAGGTCGATGAGAGGTCGCAGGTCTACTCGTTCCAACTCGTAGAAGCCAACGTCTCTCGCTGCTCCGGCCTCGTCGAGCAAGATTACCTGACCAGCGGGCAGGAGCTGTTCGAAATCGGCAGCTACCCGCAGGTAGCCAGTGACGGGAACCTGACTTTTACCTCCCGCCCCTTCGTCAACGGGACAGTGTGCTTTGCTCTCTACCTGCAAGACAACGGTGGAACGGCTCAAGGAGGGCACAACCTTTCCCTCCCCCACTACTTCCTGATCCGCGTCCTCGGAGTCAACAACGCGCCAACCTTCAACTTCTCGACGCTGACGGTGACAGTCAGCGAGTACGTGGAGATCGTTGCGGAGAGCCCCAACAGCACGCAGCACTGCTATCCTCGCATGGCCCTCCAGCCCTACTCTACAGAGTCACGCTACCACCTCCCCGACTTCGCCACCTGGAGTGCCGGGCCCAACGAGCAGTATCAGAGCGTTACCTTCCACGTCTCACTTGTCAGCTGCTCCCCTGGCCCCACCCTTGAGAGCGCCTTTGACTTGTCCCTCTCTCCCTCCGGTGACCTCCAGTTCTCCCTCAAGCCCCAGGTCAATGGACTGTCCTGCTATGACGTCCAGCTTGTCGACGACGGCGGAGTGCAGAACGGAGGGAGGAATGAATCGTTGGTACACCGCTTGCAAGTTCAGGTCGAGGCGATCAACCTGCCGCCAGTCTTCAACTTGTCCTCTTGCCTCATCGTCTTGAACGAGACGTCGTCGAGCAAGTGGGT
This sequence comes from Guillardia theta CCMP2712, assembly GCF_000315625.1. Taxonomy (NCBI): domain Eukaryota; class Cryptophyceae; order Pyrenomonadales; family Geminigeraceae; genus Guillardia; species Guillardia theta. The sequence goes on along the minus strand of NW_005434656.1, from coordinate 833,664 downwards.
CCAGCTGGAAGACTTCGTGCACTACACCAAGGGAGGGAAGGACGAATGCGAGCAGCTGATCTCCTTCTCTTCCTCCAGCGTCTGCACCTATGGGATGGTTGAGAGCATCGGCTCACTGGAGTTCCTCCCAGTCGAAGACCCCTCGGACTGCAACCGCGGAACCTCCTACCTCTCCTTCTTCATGTTCGAGAATCGTTTCGGCGACTTCACGCTCAACGTCTCTCTCACCGATGACGGGCCCGGGATGAACAACTACTGGCAAGAGGCCCGGCTGAAGGTCTTGCCGGTCAATAACCCCCCGTCCTTCGCTCTCCTCACCCCTCACATCACAATGTGGGAGTCTACTACCACGTGCTCCTTCCCTCTCAATGACAACTTGACCTGCTCCTGCCACGAAACCCTCGACGCTATCGCTTGCGAGTTTCAAGCCTTCGCAACTGACATCTCCTATGGCCCATTTGAAGGCCCAGGCTGCGCGCCAGGAGCCTTCTGCGAGGAGCAACAGGGATTCTTTGAGCTCTCTCTGGCTCCCATGCAGACACCTTTCTTCCCGATCGAGAGTCAACCGGCACTGCCCGACATCTCCAACTCGTCTGCACACATCGGGACCACTAGAGTCTTGTTCAGCCAGCCCCCTGCCCTCTCGCAGACTGGCGTGCTGACGTTTTCGTTCAGCAAGGACCTCTACACTGACAGCCAGGGCATCGCATTTGACGTTTTTCTTAAGGACCAAAACGCACTCGATGGGACCCAGCTGGCCTCGGAACGACGGCAGATCTCCATCACCATCCTCGGGATCAACCATGCGCCTGCCTTCTCTCTGCTGAGCCAAGTCTCTTGCCTCGAGGGCAGCGGATACGTGAACCTGTCGGTTGCATCCAACATCTCGAGAGATGGCATGTCGGACACGACAGAGTTCGATCAGAAGCTTACGTTCCTCCTGCAGTATGACTCAGACTTCTTGTTTGTCCCTGGGACGACGCTGACCATGTCGCCGGTCGGAGTCCTTCACTTCACTCTCGAACAGCACATGTTTGGCGACCTCAACGTCACCGTCAGGTTGAGAGACGACGGAGGAACACTGCGCGGAGGTCTTGACACCTCTGAAGCCAAAGTGCTTATCCTGCACGTGCTCCCTGTCAACGATCCCCCTAGCTTCCGCCTCGTCGACTCGGCCTCCATCCTCTCCAGCGCCTGGCAGGCGACTCGGCACAGCCTACAGGTCGCGCGGGACGTGTCGGCGGGCCCGGCGAACGAGAGGTGTACATACACGGCACATGACTGCCAGATGCAGTCCCTGTCGTTCGTGGTGGTGGACGTGTCAGACGCCTCGCTCTTCTCCTCCTTCCCCAGGATGACGGCAGACGGGTCCATTCACCTGCTGCTCACCCCCGGCTCGAGTGGTCGGGTATGGATGTACGTCATGCTCACGGATGACGGGGGAGGGTTGATATCGCAGCGCAAGAACGCGACAGGAACTTTCTTCATCGACGTTGGCATGGAGGTTGTAAAGCCTTCAGTGCAGACCGCCGACCTCCAGTGCTCCAGCAACCTTGACGGCTACTTCTGCCTCGAGGCGAACAGCAACAGCCCGAGCACTGTTGAGGTCACGACGCAGGGGCAGGAGCAAGTGCTGCTTGTCAAGCAGTTCGCCAGGAACAAGACCACCGTTGAAGGCTTTTCTCCTCAAACCCGCAGCGACTTCACTTTGGCCGCCAACTTGAACAACTTGCAGCACGTGAGCGTCTTTTCGGACCGGCGGTTCAGCGACCTGGAGCTCAACTACGTCAGGGACGTCTACCAGCATCCTACCGGGCCCTTCCTCTACGCCGCTGAGAGCACAGACAGCATCGCCGTGCTGCGAGTGAACTCAGGTGAGCCTTGTGCACGATGATTTATTGCATTAGCTAAAGGTGTTTCCAGACTCGTCGCTCTCATTCGTAGACCGCAAGGTCGACGCAGAGGACCGCCTGTGGTTCCATTCCAGCGGAACTCCAGAAGAGACTAACAGAGGTAATGGCTCTTCTCAGCTCCTGCCCTCTCCCTCGCTCACCCTCCTTGCAGCTCCATCCCAGCTGGACGTAACGATGAACTGTGGCCTCGAGGCCCTCACGACAAGCTCTGGCGATACCCTCCTCCTCTCCGCCAACGGCTGCCAGTCGTCCATCAGTTTAAGCAGCTCCGCCTGCCAGTACCTTGATGCCCTCCACCAAGTTGACGCGTCCGTCCAGTGCGCAGCCCCGACGTACAGCAACCTGTCAGGTAAATTCCTACTCGTGTCGCTCCAGCCAGACTGAGTTCTTCGATAGGCCACTGGGTTTTCTCTTCTCAGCATGCCGAGGGGACCTCTGCAACTGATCCGGACATGTCCAAGTGTACGACTGCAGAGTCCAGCACTCAGCTCCTGTCACCCACCAAGTTCCAAGACCTCAGCGGAGTGTCGGGCCCTGCCTACCTGACGGCGAGGAAGTGTAATGTTGCTTCCTCTCCGACTTCCTTCGAGCAGCCGCTGCCGGTCGGTGCTCTGATGATGAACGACGGGAGACAAGAAGCGCTGCAGTTTGATGGCGTTTACAACGATGGGCTCGTCGTCACCAAGGACGTTTCCCAGACGGTGAACTTGATTATCCCCTTCTCCCCTTCTTGCTCCTCTCCTCATCCCCTGTAGCACTGCCTTGGCGCATATTTTCCCTCCCCTCCACTCGCTTCCTCTGTCCTTGTCCATCACTCTGCTCCTGCGATTTCTGACTGTTCAGCAGGTCAAGGACGGTCGAGTTCCAAGTAACGAGATCACTGTGGCGATGTGGGTGGCATTCACCAGCGATGACGTAGGGTTTGGAGGCCTGGCAGGAGCCGCTGAGATCAGCACGGAGTGTAACAGGTCAGGCTGGCTACTCGCCTACAGCATGGACAAGGCGGCAAGGACGACCACTCTCTACTTCTACCTCACGGTGTACGAGAGCGGGTACGGGCCGAGGATGGTAGTGCTGTCACACATGATCGAGCCCGGGCTGCAGCTGGGAGAGTGGTACTTCCTCTCAGGGTCGTATGACGGAGTCTCGCTGTCCCTCTCCCTGGACGGGAGGCTTCTTCGATCCATGGGGGCCTGTCGTTCCGCCTCCTGTGGCCCCATCTTCTACTCCCCCTCGACCAGCGCTACTTGCCCCGCGGTTCCTCTTACCATCGGGACGCACTCGCCGCTCAACGGACAGTCCAGCCCGCTGGTGGGAGCGATGAAGGAGGTGTTCATGTTCGACAAGTCCCTGTCCCTCCAGCAAGTCCAGGAGACGTTCGCCATCAGACAGGACTCCCTCAAGTCCTCCCCACTCGACCTCTCTGAGTTCTGGGTGTGGGTGGAGGACGCGGCCGGCATGCCTTCCCCCTCGTATTTCCTGCCTGACGAACGGTCAGCAGAGGACCAGCTGACAGTTCGCGGGAGGTTCAGTGCAGGTGAGCGGCATCTCTGCAGCCTCACCACACTTGACGGGCAGGTCCAGACAGCTGAGGCTGTCCTGGGCTGTAACTGCACGTGCAACACCGGTTATGCCGACGTGCTGAACTGTGCATTCGGGCCATGGAACAGGTCGGCAAGGGCGGCTATCTTCTCAGTCAAGAAGCGATCGGGGACAAGGTCGAGGTCGCTATGGCAGCGGACAGAGTTTGCTGCCATCCAACAGTCCTGGCTGTCTTCCCCCTCCTGTGCCCTGAAGCCTGCCCGCCTCTCCGGCGTGTTGACCTTCGTACGGCTCATCGCAACCTCCAAGGTCCTCATGTACAACGAGAGCCAGGACGGCTTCGACTTCTTCCTGTCCCTCAACAACCTCTCTCACGTTGCTGAGCATCTCTTCCTTCCCGAGCTCGCATCCTCGATGCCCCACTCGATCCAGCATCCAGTCAAGGGAGCAAGGAGCATTTCTTACCTTCAGATGGAAGGTTCGACTCACCTTCTGGTCGCCAACCAGGACGACGGGCTGACGTACCGTACGATGTCGGTTCTGATGAAGCTCAATACTTCCTCGGCAGAGCTCAGCTTGCTCGACGCCTTCCACACCAACGGAGCACGGACTGCCGCATTCCTCAGCTTCCCCAGCTCTTCCCAAGGTCTTCCGGATACCTTCATTGTTGTGGCGCAGATGCTGGCAGCGTCTTTCTCGATGGCCTACAACTTGACGTCTGAGCGGCTCGAGAGCTTGAGCATGCAGGAGTTTGACGTCCAGCAGGCGTCAGACGTGACCAGCTTCACCCACCAAGGGACTCCCTTCATTGTCTTCTCCTCCTTCTCGCAAGCGTCTGCCATCTACGGCGTGAGGCTGGGCAGTGGGGGCAAGGTGGTTGTGACCACCAGAGCCGAGGTAGCGACAACGAGGGCGGCGGACGTGGAGTACTTCAACTTCGACGGCAAACATTATCTGGCGTTCGCTTGTGATGACGCTACCAGTCCCTCCCTCGTCTTCTCGAGCTCTGACCAGAGTCCTGCCCTTGACTTCAGCCTCGTGCAGGAGCTCCGCACATCGGGAGCTGCGAAGATACGTTACTTCTCCTTCCAGAGGCCCTTCCTTGTTGTCTCCCAGGCGGCCGACAGCTCCGTCCTCTACAGTCTCTTCGACGGCAGGTTCGTGGGCCCGTCAAGCGCAGCTGGACCAGCTCGGACGTCAGGGAACGGGCAGAGGCTGCAGGGCAACTCCCTCTCCTCCGTCTTCTTGTCTCCTCCAGACGTCAAGTCCCCCCTGCTAGTCCTGGGAGGGTACCTCTCCCCAGCACAAGAGGTCATCAAGTCCACCTGGCTCGTTGGCATCCGCGAACTAGTCCACGGGTTACGGGCTCCCCTCCACTTGGCGTTCAGCCCCGACAGTCACTTCCTCTATGTTGCCAGCAGCCTGTCCCGCTCAATCTCCTGCTTCCGGGTCGTCCAGGGTAGCGGAGAGCTGATCTACATGCCCAGCTCGAGCTTCAACACAGGGTGGACGAGGGAGCTGGCGGTGAACAAACCTTCCGTGCTCAACGTCCACGGTGAAGGAAGCGACGGGTCGCCGCTCCGAGGAGTCTCCGACGTGCTCGTCACTCCCGATGGCCGTCGGCTGATCGCTGCGAGCGGGGTGGACAACGCGATTGTCGTCTTCGACAGGAACGAGAGCTCAGGCCACATCGAGCTCGCGCAGCTGCTGCAGGACGGCATGTGGTCGCAGGACAGGACAATCACAGGGCTCAAGGGGGCGCGAGCGATGGCCATGGCGAGCGGGGGGAACCTGGTCTTCGTCTCTGGATGGTTCGACCAGTCGCTGGCCGTCTTCAAGTACGGGGATGCTGGTGTAAGCTTCATCTGCAGCATGCGGGAGGGTGAGAGGGACTTGGGAAGTTTCACAGCCTTGAACGGACTCCTGTCGCTTATCCAGACCAACAACTACGTTGTTCCTCCTCCTCCCGGCTCCCCTCTCCCATCCATCTTCAGGATGGATGGCGAAAGTCCGCCGGAGGAGCGCGTCTTATCGGCGAGGAGCAGCGCTCATATTCGCTGCTCCAGCGGGACTTTTGTGGCAGTTGCTGGGAGTGGCGTCGACCCGGCTGCCACGGGTTTCGTGAAAATCTTTCGGGTGGATCAGAACAATCGGAATTTCTCGTTAATTCAGATCACAAAGTATGACACGTCAGCGGCATGTGTCAAGTTTGCCTTGATGAAGGACCAAGTTGACAGGTGCTGAGATTGAATGAGTCTGTTGTTCTTGTCCTTCTCTCGTCCTGTCGAGGTTGTTGTTGTGGCGGTGTGGTGGCGGTGGTGATGATGGAGATGATGATGATGATGATGATGATGATGATGATGATGATGATACATCTTCTGGTTCTAACGATCGTGTCTGTTACAGCGAGATCCTCCTCCTCATCGTGTCCAACACCCTTGACGGCGTCAACAACGGCCACGACTACGTCAACGTGTACAAGTGGGACGCTCAGAACCAGTCGTTCGCCTTCCATCACTCCCCCTTCGTCAACGACGTGGTCAGCCTCGACGTCAGGAGGAACACCGTCTACTCCAACGACTTTGACCTGATCTCCGTGGACGACCAAGGGGTCTCGAACCTCCTCCTCGCAGTCGCCAACTTCTGGGATGGCGAGTCGACCGTTGTCTCCTCCCGAGTGTTGAGCTGGGACCCGAGGGTCGAGCGATTCCTCGAGTCTGCAAGGCTGCAGACCAACGGAGCTCTGAGGAGCAGGTGGTGGAAGTCACTGAGCAGTAACAGGCTGTACCTGATCGTCGCCAACTTCTACTCCAGCGTCGACTGCCCGACGGCGAACCAGACTTCACCGGGATCAGTCGCCGTGTACGAGATGATGCTGGACGACAGAAGCCTGCAGCTCGTTCAGTGTCTCTCCGCTCCCAACGTCTTCGACATGGACGTCTTCGTCATCCCCAACGAGGGCGACTTCCTCTCAGTGGCCAAGTCGGCGGATTGTGAGGGCCCGGCGTGCTCCTGCATCGACAATTCGGTGCTCTACAAGTGGAACGAGCAGGCAGGGAGCTTCCTGGAATTTCAGCTCCTTAGCATCTTCTCAGCACAACGCCGAGCTGTCTCGATCTCCCAGTTTAATGCTGACTACGAGAGCTACCTCGCCGTCGCCTTCTCTTCGTTCTCGCCTCTCCCATGGTCAGGATCGTGCGGAGGAGGAAGAGGTTTCGTCCTCATCCTGCAGTTCAACCACCAAGACAAGGTGTTCGGGAACTTCTCAATCGTCTCGGAGGAAGATAACTACGACGCCCGTGGCTTCTTCTTCAACCATGCCGAGGACTTCACTGCACGGCCCCTCAAACTCGACATGGACCGGGCGCTCAGCTTCGACTTCCTGCCGATGGACAGGAAGGGCTGGCTGCTCCTCTCCTCCTTGGAGGACGGGCTGGTCGCGCTTGACTGGAGCTTCAACATCGTCAAGGGGCTACAGGGCATCACCAGCATGGTGTCAGTGAGCAAGACGGCGGTCGCGTTGCTGAGCACGGAGAGGAGGGAGGTGGTTGTCTTTAACTTCACAGGGGACGAGAACGTGTGCATTGCGAGGACCGCCATGATCGCAGAGTCCTCCTCTTCCCCTCCTCCTCTCGTCCATGAGAACCTTCTCGGCCTTGCTGGCAGCAGCCGCTTGCTCGCTGCCTCTCCCGATCGCCTCCTGGTTGACTCGACTGTCCCAGAGTCGGAGATGCTCTGTGGGAGCTCTCCTCCCTCTCGGTCTCCGATCGCGGAGGAGAGCACGCTCAGCTCGCTCGCCGCAAATCTCTCCTCCTGCAAGACGCTCTCCTACCGCATCTCCGCTTCCTCAGATGGTCAGGATGTCTCCGGGCTCTTCCAGGTGACTTTTGACTTCCTCCTCCTGCTCGTCCTCCTGCTCGTCCTTGCTCCTCGTGTTTTTCTTCCTCCTCATGCGCCTGCTCTGCTCCGATGCTTCTGCTTCCGCTCCTGGTATTCTTTTGACCCTTCTGCCCTGAGCAGATCGATGCGGCGGGTGACCTCAGGGTCAACATCTCCAACCTTTCGCAGCTTGTCAACGTCAACCTCCAGCTGATCAAGACGAGGCAATCGGCAGCTGGGACTGAGCTAGAGAGCGAGCTGGAGAAGCACTTCACCTTCTCCTACCGCAACAACGTCATCACTTTCACCCTCTTCAACCTTTCCTTCCCAGCTGACCCCTACCAGCTCCATACCCTCATGTTCGCCTCCGATATCTCCGCGGGAGGGGCGGAGCAGGGCTGTGTGCAAGCTTTGGCAGGAGCGATGAGACCCTTGAGCAACTGCAGTGGGCTGGTCTGGACGATTCAGGTAGCCGATGGCTCCTTTTTCGCTGAGCCTCCTCGCATCTTCTTCGCTATGAGCGGCTCGAGCTTGTCGGCCTACATCTCCATCAACGTCACCAAGTACCGCCATGGAGCCGCCGACATCCTCCTCCGACTCGCCCAGACGCCCCTCAGCGGTCGTGTCAAGTTCGCTTCCTCTCGCAACGTCACCTTGCGCGTCTTCGCCGAGCGGATCAACTTCCCTCCGACCTTCAGCTTCGTCCAGCAGGACTTGAGCTGGACGGAGGACGCCGGGACTCTCGTAGCCCCCTGCTTCATCCAGGGCCTCGCTCCGGGCCCTGCGGAGGAGAAGGGCCAGTCACTGAGCGCCTCCATCCTCTCAATCTCCTCCTTGAGCTCCTCCTGGGCCCCCAGCGTCGCGTTCCAGCACCTGTTTGTCACAGTCAACGGGTCGTGCGTCGACCTCCAGCTCCTCCCCAGCAGCAACGTGAATGGCGTCTTCCTCCTCACCGTGCGACTGAGTGACAACGGCGGGGAGAGCATGGGAGGATACAACAATACCGACGTCAACCTCACCCTGACCATAGCGGCGGTGCCGGAGACGCTGACATTCTCCTTCAAGACTCCCCTCCTCACTATTACGGAGGTCAAGACCAGCACGCAAACCTGCATCCCCGACTTCGTCGAGCACAGCCCTCTTCCTCTCGACGAGCGATCCACGGTCGTCCAGTACCACCTGCTCGAGGAGGGAATGTTCGCTACCGCAGACTACTTCTCCTCGCTCCAGCTGCTGGACAACGGGACCCTCTGCTACCAGCTGCAGCCCAGCACATTCGCCAACCTGTCGTTCCTTGTCAACATCTCGATCTCCATGGGCGGACGGACCCGCTCGCAGTCGTCTGCCTTCTCCATCAACATCCTCCCGGTCAACCGCCCTCCCTCCTTCAGCCTCCAGCCTTTCTACGGAGTTCTGCAAGGCAGCTCGGGGCCCGTGCCCAATTTCGCCTTCGACGTGACGGCAGGGTCGAGGTACGAGGACGCGATCCAGCGAGTCTCCTTTGTCCTCCTCTCGGTCCAACCGGAGAGCTTCTTCCTCTCTCCTCCTACCGTCTCCTCCACCGGCACCCTCGAGTTTGAGCTGGCGCCGTCGGCGCACGGGGCCGCGACCCTGACGATGGTGCTCGTGGATGACGGGGGGAGGGAGAACGGGGGGGAGAACGTGTCGAGCATCATACTGACATCTCTCAAAGTCTATCCCCTCCCCCGCATCTCCTCCGTCTCCCCCAACTTCGGCAGCCCCTGGGCAACTACACCATCACCGTCCTCGGCGAGTACTTCGGCTCCCTGTACAGCAGGGGCTACGCTGCTCCCTCCTATGGCAACGTGTCAGTGACGGTGGGAGGAGGAGCCTGCGCGGAGGTGCAGGTGAGGTCGGACACCATGATCACTTGCCTTGCTCCTCCGGGGGAGGAGTCGGCAGACGTGCTGGTTAACATCAGCGATGGGCAGCTCTCGCGCGGGTGCAGCAAGCAGCATGCATTTGACTTCTCCGTCTTCTTCCTCGCCGGGCAGCACGGCAACGCGGGTTTCCTCGCTCAGTTCCGTTCGGAGCTTTACAGCGAAGGCACCGGCAGTCTCGTCGACCTGAACATCTCCAAGGTACCGCTGAATCCCATGCTCTACTCTTCCTCCTCTCCGCTCATTTTCCTTCCCTCCCTTCCCCTCCTTCTCCTCTGTCTCCTCCCCCTCCCGCTTCTCTTGCACCTCTCATCGCTCTTTCAGGCTGTTCGCGCCATTGTCTACCTCCACGGCCTCCTCTACCTCGGCGGCTCCTTCGATGCCATCAACGGCGAGCTTGTTGCCAACGTCGCCTCCTGGGACGGCACCAGCACGCGCTCGCTCGCCTACGGCTTGAACGGGGTGGTGGACGTGCTTGTCGGCTACCAGGAGCAGCTGGTGGCTGGTGGCTCCTTCGTCGCTGCTAGGAACGGCCTCGGGTCGCTCACCAAGACAGGCCCTGTGGCTGTGTGGGATGGGAGCATGTGGAGGGCGGTGGGAGGAGGAGCAGTCTCCGGCTCCGTCATGCTGGCAGCGGCGCGGGGTCAGCAGCTCTTCGTTGCCGGCAACATGCTGGTGGACGGAGGGGCAGGAGGCGCCAAGTCAGCGCGGGTGGCCATGTGGGATCAGAGCAGCTGGTCGGTGCTGGCGGGAGAGGTGGGAAGCAGGTGGAGGATGGAGGGGATGCTGAGCGGGCTGGCGATAGCGGACGGCTCCTTGTATGTGGGAGGAGACCTGCTGCTGGACGTTGGGACCCGGGCGAAGCTGGCAAGGTGGGACGGGGGAGGATGGAGAGTCGTGGCAGGGATGGAGGGTTCCGTGTTCTCCCTTGCTGTGCAGGGGAACGTACTTCTGGTGGCGTCGGTGGTGGTGGTAGAGGAGAGGAGCGTCGTATACTCCCTCAAGTCGGGGAGCGTCAGCGAGCTGCTCCAGGTGAACGGGACGGTGGACCTGCTGCTGTCGACGGGAGACTGCTTCTTCCTGTCTGGCATGCTGGATGGAAGAGGGAAGAACCTGCTGCGCTGGTGCTTCAACGACCGCAGGACGCGGGAAGTGCCAGTGGGCTGGGCCCTCCATCGCGCCAACGCCGCTGCTGTCCTCTGAACATGTTTTCAATAGAAATGTATGATCAAAACTCCTCGCATGCCTGCCTCCCAACCCCTTATCTGCCTTGCTCCCCTTAACCACTCCGGAGGCTTGCCTGCCTCCTCCCTTCTTATCGCTACCTCCCTCCCCCATCTCCCTCCCTCACGAGTCCCTCCCTCCCTCCCTCCCTCCCTCTCTTCCTCACCACAACTCTTTCCGCTTCACCATGTCCTTCCTCTCCCTCTCTCATTGCTCCCTCCTTATCCCACTTTATAGAGTTCACAACAAACAAAGCCATCACCCCCCTGAGTCTTTCACTGTCCGATCAGTGCAAATTTTCCAGCTCTCACCTGCTCCCCACAACTTGCCAATGTCCCCCCCCTACTACCCCGATCGTGAAGCAAGAATATGTGACTTCTGACGTGGCTTCCTGAGTTCATTATACTTAATCTTATATTGGTATCCGATGATCATACTCACGGTAAGGCTCCACCGTTGGCAAAGCCAGCCCCGCCCTACCGTACGGTCCGGCGAGGCTCGGCCCCCTCAGTGCCCAGCGTTCAGACAAACGTCCAAATCATCCCAGCACTCAACAAGTCTGAATGCTCTCAGTCGGATCCGATTGGTTCTCCCGGACCCGGTGGCCGGATAGCGGCCCGGCCCGGGCCGGGCCGCGGGCGGCACTGCGGCATCACAAGCATACTGTCACGGTGCTGCTAGTAGTCCCGGAGTCCGATCTTCTCCCTCCTGGGCTCCAGGCCTGTAGATTAATTGAGTAAAACTTGATCGTGAAACCCTAGTAGAGAGAAATGTCCGGGCCACTGGAAGGGAAGGGAGGGAGGGAGAGGCGGGAGGAGCGACAGGAGCGACAGGAGCGACAGGAGCGACAGGAGCGAGGGATCGAAGAGAGAAAACGAGGGACGAGGAGTACAGCAGCTAAGACAGAGGAAGCAGAATCTGCCCTTCCCTTGACTCCCCTCCATCCCTCCCCCCTTCGTTTCTTTCTGACTGTTCCTGTAGGCTAGAACCACCATGGTCGCTGCCTTCCATCCTCCTCCTTGCCTCCTGTCCTCCTCCAACATCGCCTTCCCCGCCGCCCGATATCACCCGACCGCGCCATCGGCGCTCTGCCTGAAGATGAAGGGCTCGGCAGAGGAGGAGGCGACGCGCATGGGAGGGAGGAAGGGATTCTACGTGCGACCATCGAAGGCACTTGAGAAGGTGAGCAGGGAGAAGGGGTCCTCCCTGGATGACAGAGCCTGCAGGGAGGGGGGTTCTATGTGCCAGGGCTCGAGGGGTATAAGCTGAAGCTGGCAGTGAGCGTGCTGGCGTTCTCCTTGCTTGCCATGTGAGACGCCTTGGAAGTCTCTCCTTCCCCTCCCCCCCTCCCCCTCCCCTCCCTCCTCCTCCTCCTCCTCCTCCTCTTACTCTGCTGGCAGCAACCGAGTGCTCCTACCAGGGTATCAGCCTACCATCAACCAGGTTCGACATGGCGGACATGCTGTCGGCTGTCAAAGTGACAAGGGCATGGCAGCAAACCTCCGAGGCCGTCGTCGTGTTCACCGCACTCTTCATCCTCATCCAATCTCTGCTTGACAAGGTAATGACCCCACCATTGTCCCTTGCTCACCCTGCGCAAGACGCTGCAGGAGGGGGGTGACAGCGACGATGAGTCGTCAAGGACAGGTACCTCCCTCTCTTCCTTCGTTTCCCATCCCCTTTCCCCTTCTCGCCCTTCGCCCTTCTCCCTTCCTTGCTCTCTCCTCCCCTGCTCTCCTATATCTTCCTCCGTCTTCGATACTCTCTCTTTTCTTCTCCTCCATCTCCATCCCCTCTCCTCTTCTCTTCCTCTGTTTTAACTGGTGAGGTTGGATTGCAGTTGTCCGATCCCGTCAAACTTTCACATCCGAGCAACTCGAAGACGAAGAACGTGAGAGGCTGACATGGCAGCTTGTTGCCTTCAAACAGGCTGTGAGCTTTGCCTCGCATGTTGTCGTCTGGTCAGAACAAGGGTACGAGACTCTCTGCTGTTACAATTCACAATCTATCATTGAATTCCTTTGATTGCCTACTGTCATGTACTGTTGATAAGCTTTGAATAACTTTGTCCCATCTGAACACAATGCAAACACAACAAAGTTTCTCCGGTTGTGTTGTTGTGATGTCGTATGACTGTATACATGCCCTTAACCACAGTTTTGCTTTCGTCTTTCAACCACACTTTTCAGTAACTGCCATGTTTTCATCTCATCTACGCGTGATGTTGTTGGATGGCCGATACCATCTCACCATACAAGTGTTCTTATTGTAATTTCAACTGTTTTTAGCGTGATTGCGGCAGACTGTCAACCGCCATCAACCATCACTGGCAACATGTCTCGTCAACTTGGGGATGTAAGAGCGAGATCATCTCTGCGATTCTACCTTATCCCTTGTAGCTGCTACAGGGCAAAGACTTGGTAGGCATCGACCGAACAAACTCTGCAGAGGAAATTTTCTCGCTCTTCCCTCCTTGTGAGAGTGTTCCTTCTTGTCATCATAGAGACTGCCCTAATGGTCATGAAGATGTCAGGGGTGCCATCCTGGGATCCTCGAGCGATCGACAACGGTTCTTCCTCATCGGGATGGATAAGAGGTGAAGACAGCTTTGAAATTTCCTCGCCCCCCCCCTCCTCTCTCCTTTATCCTATCTCCCCCTCCTCTCTCTCCTCTCTCCCCCCGCGTCAGACCTCCAGCTGCTCGAACTCCTTCATCGCAGACGCCTCGTCGAACTTCTCCCGCACGTCGTCCCGCAGGGGCATCCACACCACGTTGTAGCTCGCCTTCTTCGCCCACTCCACCCACTGCGACCACTCAGTCCGCTGGATCGAGTCCTTCGGCCAGTAGTTGCTCTTCGACTGTGACTCGCACACGTACAAGCTCCCGTTGCCTCCTCTCATCAGGATCGCCGTGTGTCCGAGATGTGATCCCGTCCCCCACATGATCAGCGGGTCCAGCCCGTCCAGGCGCACAACCCCGATCATGTCGCCGCTGCGCATGCGCGATGGGTCGACGGTCGCCAAGCTAGCAGTCGGTCGCATCTGGTAGTTGGCATACTTGCTCAGAAAGTTGAGGTTCTTGTCTGCTACACTGCGAGGAACGCCAGGTCCTCCCGTCAAGGCGCCGAGAAACAGCTGCAGCGTCTCCCATGTGTCAACAATGGTCCTCGCTACGGACTGCGGTAGTCGGAAGATCCGTACCCCGTTGGCAGTCATGTCTTCCAGCTCCTCTCCCTCCATCTTTCCCCAGTTGATCTCGTACTTGCCGTGCAGAAGGAAATCCACAAGGTCGTACCGGAAGGGGGTCGCGATGAAGTACGCGTCCTCGCAGAAGATGGCTACCGGGGAGTGCATCTCAACGGTGACCTTTACGTTGTGCAGGGGGTCCATGTTGACCTCGGAGGAGGTTTCGTTGAAGCAGTTCCCCGTCCAATGGATCCCTCCTCCTCCTGGTCGGAGAGAACCTATGTACTCCGGTACGAAGCTCCACTCAGGGCCAGGAAGCGTCTCATGGTGCCGATCGCGCCCCTTGTGCCGTTTGGTCCACGTCCCCTTGCTGAAAGAGTCCCTCCTGAAAGAGTCCCTATCATCTACAAACTTCTTCATCAGCAGCTCCATGGACTCAAGAGCTGAAGACAATCCATGCTCGCGCCTCGGTTTCTTCGCCTCCCTCGCCATCACAGCGGACTTTGCCCTGGCCATACCCTGCATCTTCATATATACCTTCGCCTTCATGTCCTGCAGACTCTCCTCCCTTCCTGGCCGGACGGCTTGAATCACCATCTCCTCCCTCTCTATCGCTTCCTCTCTCCTCATCCCCAGACCTCCTCCTACCCATCCAGCCATCGCCACCGCCAGAAGGAGTCGCGACATGTTGGCCGTTCCTCTAGCAATGCCGAGCTCGCCTCAGGGCCTCACAAACCGACCAAACCAAAATCGAGATTTTATTCGATTTGCAGCAGAATACAAAGATTGAAATCATTTCGAATCGAATGTACCCCACCCTTTCGAAGAAATACCCCTGCAATGGGCTACCCACCCTTTAAGACACTTCTCCCTCCAATTGATAGCTCATTTGCTTCCAATTCCTCATGGGGTGATTACCCCTACCCGTTCGTTTCGAACCCCACCCCTTCAAATTCTGACTGGACGCTGCCCCTTCGCTGTCGCCATGGCTCTCCGCTTCTTGCTGCCAGCGTGCGCCGTCGCCATCCTCTGCGCGGCCCTGGTGAGCATACGATGCAGCAATGAAATATGTAGATCCATGCTCCTCCTGCTTGCTGTTCATGTTCATCTCCTTCTCCTCCTTGAGGATGCTTCAACCTTTGCTTTCGTATGAACACTTTTGTTGCTCTATTGTCTTGTTGAGGAGTTGCCATCTCCCTTGCATGTCTCCGCATATGCCGTAATCTTGAATTTGCCGCTGCTGTCCTGTTATGTCAGTGGCACGCTTGTGTATGCTTGAAGTATTGTGAAGCTGCCCATCAGCTTCTATAGCATAGCATGCCTCTGAGAAACTCAGCGGGTCTTGTACACGTTCTGATGACATGTTTCCAGCTCCTTGCAGGGTATGGATCAAACAGAACAGAGTTGTTGGACAAGAGGTTTGTAGTCTGCTCTCTGATTCGATCTCGTTAAATATTCTTTTTACAGCGCCGTGAAGAATGAGGGAAGGCAGGAAATGCTCGCTGCTGCTGCTCAGGTAACTGCGCAAGATGACACATGGTGTCGACTTCGTTCTGAATTCACTGCAGCAACGTTTGGCAAAGAAGGATGCTCGTATCTTCAAGAGCTTGGAGTTGGCTGCTCAGAAGAAGGTGATACTATTGTAGGAGTAGTAATCGCAACCCGCCTAACCAGCTCGACAGGTCGAATCGGGAGTCATCCTTGACAAGGAGTTCATCGAGGCTCGCAACAAGCAGATCGTGCTGGACGAACGTCTTGCTCAGCTCAAGTGACTAGTCCTTGCGCTGTGGGTGCTTGCGAGCTGACGGGATGAGCAGCCGCAAGTTGCAGGCACAGAGGCAGGCTCTCGCCTACATCTGGCCCAGGACCATGGAGCGCGCAGCCGTCACCAGAGAGATGTAGAGATCTCTTGACACCCACTCGGAATTCTCACATGGACCCAGGAACTTGGGAGAGAAGAAGCTCGTTAACACGCTCCCAAAGCTCCACAAGGACATCCTTGCGGTCCGCCAGGCCCTCAAGAAGACCCTCGACGAGGTGAAGCCAGCCAAGAAGGAGCTTCGCACCTCCGACGAGATCTTGGTGAGAGAGTTTCAGATGAGGTTTCCGCCAGCTCATGTGTGGTGTAGGCCAAGTCTGAGAATGCCTACAAGCTCTTCGGAGCTCGCATCGAGCAATCTCGTGAGAAGGCTCGCCTTGCCAGACAGCAGGATCAGGAGCTCAGAATGGGTATCATCATGCTGTTTGGATTCAAGGCATCTGACAGACTCGATGCAGGTGCGATGTTGGCAGAGAGAGCTTCCCAGCAGCTCAAGGCCAAGGCAATCTCTTCGGGCAACAAGCAGGAAGCTGCTCTTCTCCTTCAGGTCCTCTTCTACTCCATCTGCTGCAACTTCGCTGATACGGCCGCAGGAGTCCAAGGAGCAAGCTAGCAAGGCTGACATGTACAGAAAGCAGGCGGACGAGTCTGTCCAGACGGCTCAGTTGTTGGAGGCTGAGGCGGATGAGGCGGCGTCGTACATGAGCATGTTCGGATCCGACTTGACTCAGGCTAGCGCTAGGAGGAAGCAGGCTCTGAACAAGTTGGAGTTCCTCTCCCAGCAGTACCAGAGAGGGTCGCTCCTGGAGCAGGCTGCTGTCCAGAAGGAGAGGGCGCTCGCCTACGAGATGAACAACGCTCAGAACTCGCTGAAGCAGGACAAGAGGGAGCTCAAGCAGGATGAAGCTGCTCTTGCCACTGGGGAGAAGGCCACCGCCAAGACTGTGACTGAGTTGAACGTCGACAAGAAGTCCGCCGTGCAGAACTACAAGAGTGCCATTGCTGATCTCACCAAGATCAGGCAGGACAAGGCCAAGTACGTCCGTGATGCTGAGCAGGTGAGGCAAATAGTCTCTTCGGACCTCTGTTGCTCACGCTCTCTTGCAGGCCATGGAGGTTGAGAACCAGGCTTTCGCTCACAATCAGGCCGCTGAGCACTTGAAGCTTGCCTCCGAGGCTGCTGCTGCTGAGGTCAAGAAGTAGATACAAGCCAGGGTTTAAGTCGAGGTCGAGGTTCGGGCAGATAGCGAACTTGCGCTGCCGCTGTCCTGTTGTTGTTGGGTCAGGCGTGTGGGATGCTTGAGAGCGTTACAACTTATGTCTGGGTATGAATGAAATGAAGAGATAGATGGGACAACATTTGAAATGCACCAGCTGCATAATCTGCACTCGTACACAGAAAGTTCGAAAAGCTTCACCAGATACTTCTTGGCTTGCAAGTCATACATGACAAAACTTAATTCAGCATACATGCCAAACTTTATTGAACACACTTAAATTCATAAGATACATTACACGAGGTCGCTGCCATCATCAATCCCTTGGAACCGCTAGTTTCTTTCTTTCTCAAGCTCCTGTTCCTGCCTCTCCCGCTCCTCCCTCCCTCCCGCTCCTCCTCCCTCCCGCTCCTCCTCCTCCTCCTCTTCCCTCCGCATGCTCGCGTCCACCCCTTCCACTCACATGCATCTCTCCTTCCACCTCCATTTTTGCCCTTAAAAGGGGTTTTAAAATGCACCGTCATGCAGGCAGGGGGGTGTGGGATGGGGGTGCTGGAGGGAGAGGAGGGGAGGGAAGGGGAGAGGAAGGAGGAAGGAGGAAGGAGGAAGGAGAAGAGAGGAGGAGAGGAGGACGTGGAAGGGAACGAGGTAGGGAAGGTATGCATGCAGAGAAGCGCGGATCGAGGAAAGGCGGAGACAAGAGGAGAGCTGGGGAGGCCTGATGGGAGGCTGACTAGAGCGCGAGGGAAGAGGGAGGAAGAGGAGGGAGAGAATGGAGGAGGAGACGAAATTTTGGGAATGGAAATGAAGGACAACGCCACAACAGTGAAAAGAAAGGTCATTCTCATGGAGCATAGGAGACTTGCTGTGCAAGCACAAGGGTATGAGCTAGGAAAGGAACAGACAGACAGCGCACGTACGAGGGAAGGAGCAAGAAGTAAGGCTGTTGTGAAGATGAGGATGACCGTTGTCTTGTCGATTGCTGCGATCTCGTTGGGTCGTCTGACTTGTGTAGCTGCCAGCACAGGAGGTGACAGGGTAATGATATGAGGAATGAAGGATGCGAAGCTTCCAGGTGAGTCTCGGCTGTGCGCGAGTGCTGCTGATGGAGGAGACCAGGTGCCGGGATCCCCGCTGAGCGAGTCTAGCTCGAGCCTCGAGTTCTCCGTGGAACGGGACGACTGGCAGAGGGCGGAGGGCGAGGACGCCAACGTGACCTCCTCCTCGTCTGTGAGGGCGTGGAAGGACTCGCTGGTCAAGATTCTGTCTCTGAATCAGAATTGGTTCGACAAGGGGGAGGAGCAGCACACAGAGATGAAGGACCTCCCAGCCGAGAGCGCCACTAGGAACCGCCGACATGACTCCAGCTGGGGCGCGACGGCTGCGCGCTATAGCGGCGGCCTGAGCAAGGCGGTGGACGGGACGATGAAAGATCTTGAGGGAGGCATGCTCTACCTCCAAGACGACGGGCCCAGCTACATGCGGGTCTCCTCCTCCCGGATGACCTCGGCTGACCGCTGGAAGTCAGCGGCATCCCAGCTCATCTACTCTCCCATCGCCAAGTTCTACTACGGCCTCATGATCCTGGTGACGGTGGTGGAGCTTGTAGTGACTCTGGCGGACCCGCACCGGTCGCCGCACACGACCTGGTTCATCGGGCTCGAGCTCTTCATGGTGGCGATGCTGGTCAACGAGGTGATGATCCGGTACATCGCCGAGGGCAGCCCGACAAGCTTCTTCCGCTCCAAGTCCAACATCTTCGACATGGCGGTGGCTCTCCTTTGCCTCTTCACCGTCACCTTCCTCATCCTCATGCCCTCCACGATGAACGGGGTGCAAGAGTGGGTCCCCCTTGTCGCGCTGAGGATCCGAGACTTCCTCCGCATCCTCCGCTTGATCTTCCTCTTCAAGAACCATCGCAAGGCCCAGCTCGCGGGCCAGTCGATCATGCACTTGCGCATCGACGAGACGGATGCAGACCATCTCATGGGCTCCAGCAACTGCATCTTCGACTCGCCGTCGCACGACCCCCTCGACAAGCAAGGTGAGAACTCTCTCTCTCTCAAGTGCTGTAAGTGATGGTGCTGTCTGCAGCCGTGGACATGAGCGCGGCCTTCGGGAAGCACATTGCAAGCCCTCCTCTCAGTCCTGTTCCTCCGCAGACGCTGTGAGTGGACAAGGAGGAATGGAAAGACGAGGGACGATGGGCGCGGAGCGGGGCAAGTACACCTATTGCCATGAAGGAGGATAAAGAATTGATGAAATGATTCTAATAAAGTCGATGTGACAACTAGGTATAGCAGATCTTCCTCCTTGCTCCTTTCCATCCTCCCTCACCCAGCCTCCCACCGGCCATTCCTTAACAACAGCAGATGCACTCCGCTTGCTTCCCCGACTTGCTGTCCCTCAAGGGGGAGGTTAAATGCTTGCTAGCACAGCAACACTTCTAGTTGGAACTCTCCTGCTCTAAGATCGCTGTCACCTCGTCGGGGGGGATGTCCTTTGACGGCTACGCAGGAGTTCGGTCACTGGACGGAGGATGCAGAATGAAAATGTTTACCTCGAGTCCAACGGATTTGTTGTCGATGGGATCAAACCTCACCATGTCCATGTTGATGATTCTGGAAGGGCTATCGTCAAACACATCAAGACTGCAGGATGATACAGAGCACACCTCACACCCCCGAATATTCTCTCTGGAAGCTCGTCCTCCTCTCTGCTCTCAATCCATATCAACAGGTCACACACAATGTCCTTGCAAGCCCTTCGAATCACGCTCAGGATCGCACGTGCAAACACTGATGATGTGACGTCGCAGGTGGCTTCCAGCAGATCGTCAGTTTGATAGAAACTAGTTGTCAGCTTGTTTCCTAGGATTGCAGGCACTGGCTTCCCCACGGCTTTGCGTACCACCCAGTTTGCTTGAACCAACGAAGTGATCAACTTCACCCTTTCTGACTTGTAAGCATCATTGCCCTCTAAAAATCTCTTCCAGGTCCTCGCAAATGGCTTGTCTGTCTCCAAGACCTCCTCGTTCAATTCAAACGCAAGGATCAGGTGCTGTGGCTCGACATCGAAATGCATCACGAACATGAACTTCGGTCTATTCGTCCCAGGGATCAATGTACGCGGCCACTTCTGTAGCCTCTGATCCTTTGTAGCAAACCTTATCTTGTCTGCTGATGTAAACCCGTGTACGCTGACCAAGTTGAAAGCGGAAGCAGCTGATGGAATCTTTTGCTTATCCTTCAAGTAATTCTTACCTCGCACTTCAGTCTTGGTCACATCGCTCACTTGCCAGTTGTGCTTTGCTGCTCCAAACTGAAGCTTGGGGCCCAACCTCGCCGTACAATCATTCAAATCACTCGAACTCATGATGTGTGACGGGTGAAGGAGGGTGAGTTGTCCCTGATAGTGTTCTCCTGTAAACCAGCTGTATACAAAGTCGTTGTGACGTCACCTACGGAGATGCGTCAGCGATAGAAGTGTTGGTTGGACTCGTCATGATTCATTGCTCTGCTGATGGAGCGAGGAGGCACAGTGCTGCATCGCATTGCACAGGGACACAACCATGACATCGCGAAGTAAGAATGTCTGCACTCTTCCCATGGACTCAGAGAAATCACCGTTGCTGCTCTCATTCTATCTCACTAACTGTGGGTTGCCACCATGGTACTTCTATGCTACTTGAGCACCTTCAAAAGAAGCGTCTCATTTCCGTAGCCTTCGCAGCATCCAAGGCTGCCTTTCCAGTGCATCAGATTCACCGCCAGAGACTCAACCCCGTTTCTAACCCCTTGATCCTCCTATTTGTCTCTTGGTATCATTCTTTTGCCCTCATCGTAGCTATCTTTATCTCTGATTCTCTCACAACCTGAAATAATTCCATTTCATAATCCCTGAGTCACTTTACTGCCATCCATCCATCCTGTTCTTTCTTGATCCTCTCGCATCATCTGTTCGGTGCCCGTGCATTCTCAATCAATGTATCCTTCACCGCCCTCTCCTCTCCTCTCCACTCCACTCCACCGTGCTCTCGGTTCCCTCCGTCGCACGCCCTGCTGTCCGCATCGACTGGGGGCTGCACACCTGCACTTTCTTCTAGGGGGTGGGGGTAGTAACACCTAGGGGTCCTTCGAAGTAGAGTTTTGGTGGTCAAAATATCGAGGGAGGGGTCACCAGAATTTGACCACACTGAGGACCTACCGGTGGTGGACAAATGGGGTATTCGATGTAGACTTTCATGGAAGTACCCGGTCCATGCCTGGTGAGAAGACTGGCAGAAGGGGTATACTGATCTTAAAAGTTAGAGCCCAGCAAGGGCGTCTACTTTGAGCCGGGAGGGGGTGGGCAGCATGAACACCCCGGCTGGGGTGGGTGGATGATTCAGGGTCTTAGTGGGTAGGGTGCTAAACTAGTTCAGGGTACACGAGTGGCGGGCCAACAACCCCCGGTTATTCCCAACTTCACCCCCTCATCCACTTGAGGGTGGGTGGGGGGTTCATCCTGCCTGCGCCTTGATTCAGGGGTCGTGACCCTGACCCCCGGTAGATCGAGCCTGCCGGGTACCTGCGACTCCTATATGACCCCACCCCTGTGAAACCACAGGATTCTCCCATGACAGTTCTACCGAATTCAGTGACCCCTACATACTCCGAACGGACCCCACCCGGCAACTCGGCGAGTCAGTCCTGACCCGTACCACCCCTCATGATAATCTCCTATAGGTGTATAACTGAAGTACCGGTGTCACAAGCAACTGGCAATCACGGTGGCCCACTGGGGTCTGTTAAGTTGAATGAAAAGAACCCCTTCCGAACTTCCCCCGGCACCCTACCCCATCACACTACCCTAGCCCACAATGCTCCACCCCACCCTGTCCGGCCCCGTGCCACTGCAGTGCCATCGTTCACGGTCCGGGCCCCGGCCATGGCTCTCTCAACTTGAAAGTGCTTCTATTTTTCACTGCAACTCCCTTGGTCATGATGGGGTCACGGTCCCCTCACCACACACCCCACCCTATCGCCAGTGATACCTACCCCACCCCTATCGTTTAACATGACACAACAAGTATCAGTTAAATTTGGAGGACAGCAGTCGCCAGCATAAGGATTATACTCGCTGTCTTTTCTCTTCTCGCCGTATGGCTCAGCGGCTTGTACGCCGGGGTCTCAAGCCTCCTCTACTCTCCCGATCGTCATGGTACTGAGTTTTACTTAACTTTGAGTAAAAGGGCGATCCTACCCCACCTTTTGACGGTTATTGGACGGTTTGGGGTATTGTTAGTCTTGACAGTTACGAACGTTATCATGCCCAGAAATAGAGAACATGGCAGGAGGGGATGGGGTTAGTATGGGACTAGGAAGGGAATGGAAGGGAAGAAGGTAGGATGCGAAGCTGCGACGAGCAAGGGAACGCCCACAGGAGCAGGAAGTTTGCCGGACGATAGCAAGGAGCAGATGGTTCGGAGTCAAGGATAGCATGCTGAATGGAGAGTCCTGGTTGAACAAGTTTGTGATAACAAATGGTTGTGTGTCCACTGCCAAGTTGCCTTTGAGTTCTTAGACGCTGAGACGCCCTTGCAGACAGATGGTCTTCTCCCTCCTGTGGAACTTGACTGGATCCGATCCCTATGAGGTGAACGAGCTCGGACAGGTAGAGTAGACCCGGTGATGCTGGCACGATCCACTGATACGCTGCCTCTTTCAAAGTCATGCAGAACCTCTTTTGCGAATGAGGGCCCGGCTGTTGTTCTCGGATGCAATGCCGACGCATCGGGAAGATCATGGTGAGTGACTCTGTTGTCAGACTCCCTCATCCTCCTCGTCTACTCCCCCCCTGACCGCAATCTCCACCCCTCTCGCCTTCTGCTTGCCCTCTCCCGCTTTTCGTATGCTCCTCTCCACACTCTCTACCGTCCTCCACTCCTCTTCTCTATCTCTCCGAGTCCCAACCCTGCTCTTCCTGCCATCGCCGTAATCCTCAACCATTGCTAGGGACACATGGAAGGGAAAAAAGACGGCAGTCGCCACCTTAGAGCCATACTGGGAGAACCCGTGGGGTGAGGGAGGGAGGAGGAGCTTCGGTCATGCGCTTACGTGGCGCGTGCAGGTGCACCTGGAGGCTCGACGTGGGGCAAGCCTGCGAATGTCGGGACCAACTATTATTGATTGAGGGAGGCCCGGAGGAGGATGAAGGGGTTGGGGGGGGGGGGGTTAGAGCAGGAGATTGCAAGGGGAAGATTACGAGGCGCTCACCCGGGCTGGATGATTGTGATGCAGCATTGGTGCCGTTGATAGGAGAGTTTTGAGTTCCCAAGTTTTCTTTTGCTTTAAAACCCAAATGCTCGTTGAATGAACTGAGAAACATCTCCTGTACTGTTCTTCACCCGCTGAAGTAGCATAAGCTGTGCAATGCATTATCTTTAGCAGCAGCAGCACCAGCAGCAGCAGCAGCATCACATTGGAGTCGACTCAGCTCTTCCCCTCGATCCTCCTACAGCGTGTTCGCTCGCTGTGCCAGAGGATGGGGAGGAGCGAGTGCGGCAGCGTTGAATGTGTTTATGAGTATATATGCTGGCTTGTGCCAGCAGTGAGATTTTGACGACAACAAGCGTAATTGTGATTATCCTCTGGTTGAGGAGATCTGCTTGAGTCAGCCCCTTTTCCCATGAACGCGCTAATTGAAGCTCGTCCTGTCTCCCGATCCTCTCTCGCCCTCCTCCCCTCCCATCGACCTCTCCTCCCTCCAACATTCCTCAACCATTTCCCTTCAGCTTGCTCCTTCCCCATCCCCAGGTCTGTCCCAGCTCCACCCTCTGTCACTCCTACGACGCCTCAGTCGTCATCCCCTGCCTCCTCTGCATCTGTTCGCGAGAGCTCGTACTCTCCTCGAGCTTCCACGTCGCCATGGCGGCGGTCAGCTTGACCGTCTCCTTTGATGATGCCAACAGCGAGGACGGAGATGATCTAAAGCAGCATGATTCATGGAGAAGAGGATGGGAAGGAGGAGGCAGCTAGCGGGGAGGGGCAAGGGACGATGAAAGCGGGAGAGACTCAAGAACAGAGAAAGGGGGGGGGGGAGCAGGAGAGAGAGAGCGAGGAGGCGACGTGGGAAGTGGGAGGGGAGGGAGCGTTTAGGGGAGGTGAGATACTGGGGCGTACCGGGCAAACAGAAGCCAACGACAAGATCCCGAACCTGCAGAAGCGAAGAGAGAGAATGATAGGGGGAAGGGGGGAGAAAGAGGAGGAGCGAGAGACGAGAGTGAAGGAAAGAGGTGATAAGACTCGAGAAGCAGCCGCCCCCCTCACAAGCTCACCCGTCAGCTGCATTGAGCGCTCGGCCGAGGCCGAGTCCAAGGGAGATGACGAGAGGGACCTTGGGACATCATCAGCTCGCTCGCTCCTCCTCTCTCCCTCCTCTCCCCACACTCCTCTGGCTCCATCCGCCGCCTCTCGCTCATCGCTCCTCTGCTACTTCCTGCCTCCTCTCACCGTGACTGGCCCTGTAGTGACCCCAGCTGAATCCCAGGCAACACAGATAAGGATCTCCCCGGCCATAGTTGTCAGGATGACCGCCAAGGTGTAGCCTACGAGTAGGAGGGGGAGCAGGGGGAAGCCGATGACGATCTTGAGGAGACCCAACGCGGTTCCTGTCCCGACACCAAGAGCAACGGACAGCACAACTTGACGCTAATGAGAGGAGTGAGGTTACGGAAGGCAGAGCAGGCAGGAGGAAAGCGAAGGAGGGAGCTGAGACTGATGGGAACAAAGGATGGAGCAGGATACAGCTTCGAAGAAGGAAGGCTAGATAAAGATAGGGAGGGCAGGAGTGGACAGGTAGATGGAGGCGGGAAGCAGGCAGGCAGGCAGGCAGGACAGGGAGGAAGTGACCTGCGTGATTTTCCCGCGAGAGAGTCGGTCCACCGTGACCGCGAGGGTGAAAAGAGCTGGTTCCGCCAGAGTAGCTCCGAAGCCGAGAACCTGCCAACGTTGTGAGCGGAGGCTCCTCCTCCCCTCATGCCTCTCACCCATGCGAAGAGAACAGCGATGAAGGTGCCGAGCTCTCTGCCCCAGATGGGGGATCCTGAGGGACAAGAAGGATCAGGCGAAACGGGAACCCCGGGATTTAGAAAAGAGAGAGAACAGGATACGTGTTGTTGTCGTCGTGGTTGATGATGATGATGATGATGATGATGATGATGATAATGTGTTGGTGGTGGTGGTGGTGTAGTAGTAGGAGGAGCAAGAGAGGGAGGAAGAGGACAAAGGAGAGGAGAAGGACGAGGCGATTCAAGTGGACGAGGATGGATCAGCTCAACATCACAGGGACTGAGATCAAACCTTTGATCTCTTCCATGCTCGTGAAGGCAGAGGGCATGACGCCTCCTACCATGGTCCCCAGCTTAGAGAGACCTTGAGTGAGGCCTACGTTGAACACTATGATGCCGATCTGCAGAGGAGGAGCGTTACTCTATCGCAGGAGGTAGGGAATAGAGAGGGGGACGAGGACAGAGGGAGGGACAAGGGAGAGGGCAGAAAACGAAGAGGAAGAGTAGGTACTGCTCAAGATTCGCAAAGCGGGAAGAAGGAGGGGGGAAGGAGGAGGGGGGGCGGGGGGGAAGTGCACAGACCTGAGCGGCAAGGAGGGCTGCAGAAGCCTTGAAGATGACGCTGCTGCCCGGGGTAAGCTCGAGTGTGACCTGGGCACAAAGTTCAGAGCATCTCCCGACTCCTCCCCGCCTCCTGACTGACAAGAAGCTGTCTAGTATCCCGGAGGATACATCGAAGAAGGAAGATCATGATTGCAGCGAGCGGGACCAGCGCTCGCACCCCAGCGATGATCTCAGCGTAGGGGGTCTGGTCGTACCACAGGGAGGAGGAGGAGGAGGAGGAGGAGGGCTCGTTGGCTCCCTTCTGCAGCTGCACTAAAGTTCACAACCAGGAAGAGGCTGCAAGTGCAACAGGGAGACCGAGGGGAAGGAAGGGGAGTTAGTCGACGCCTCCAGCTCCTCCAGGATGTTGCTAGGGAGCGACAGCGCGAGCAAGAGGACCTGGTAGCAGACGTCAGGAATCACCGCCAGGGCAAGCAGAGCCAAGGGAGCAGAGGTACCGTGATCACGGGGATGAGGGAAGCGAACGTGACAACCCCGAAGCCCGTGAGAGGGGAGGGGTTGTTGCCTGCTGTTGCTACCCCGAGCCCAAGTGCGATCACAAGTGGGACCTTCAGGGACGAGCATGAGAACGAAACATTACCGCCTGCCATCCTCCCTCCTCTCATCCTCTACGGCTCATATCCACATGTAGGTTGATACGCATGAAAGCACCGCTCTCATGCTCTCCTCCTCCTCCTCCTCCTCCTCCTCGCCTCATGCTCGCCTCCTCCTCCTCCCCCCCCCCCAACCCCAGGGCATGAGCATGGAGAAGAATCGACCGCCGCCGGTGCGGGCGGCGACAGGAGGAGGAGGAACACGAGGATGGAGTAGATGCAAGACAAGAAAATTACTGGGGGAAACGAACCGAACAAGTGCTGCTCACGGTACGGCGTTCCTGGGATGGGGGGCCATTGCCCGGCAGGGTTCCGTTCTTTCTCCTCTCCTCCCTCATGAATCCCCTTCCCCCCTGTCATCGGGAGGAGGGCCCAGAACCCCTTTCCTTCTTAACGATAAGGTGTTGATGCTGTTTGCTCTCGCCCCCCCTGGATGAAGGAGACGACAACTTTGACACCCCCGACGGGGGGGGGTGGCGGGAGGAGGAAGACCACCCACCATCTTGCCATCT